>NC_140966.1:24422661-24485161 GCF_056783735.1 Eptatretus burgeri | reverse complement strand
TCAGCACATTCCCATTTGCGTCCTTTATCACCCGAACCTGCAGCACATCCTTCCCAGCTCGGTCCCTCTGTCTTGCCAATCGGTATAAATCCTTTTCCCCTTCTTTTGTATCCAACTTCTCATACAGCTCGTCATATGCCTTTTCCTTGGCCTTTGCCACCTCTCTTTTTGCTTTTCGACGCCACTCCTTGTACTCCTGCCGACTTTCTTCATCTCTCTGACTATCCCACTTCTTTTTCGCCAACCCCTTCTTCCTTATACTTTCCTGTACTTCCTCATTCCACCACCAAGTCTCCTTATCTTCCTTCCTCTGTCCAGATGTCACACCAAGTACCTTCCTTGCTATCTCCCTCACAACTTCTGCTGTCGTTGCCCAATCATCCCACCCATCTTTACCACCATCCAACGCCTGTCTCACCTCCTCCCTAAATTTCACGCCACAGTCTTCCTCCTTCAGCTTCCACCATCTGGTCCTTGGTTCAGCCCTCACTCTCTTCCTCAACCTCACCTCTAAAGTCATCCTACAGACCACCAATCGATGCTGTCGAGCTACACTCTCCCCTGCCACAACCTTACAGTCACTAATCTCTTTCAGGTTGCATCTCCTGCTTAAGATGTAATCCACCTGTGTGCACTTTCCTCCACTCTTGTATGTCACCCTGTGTTCCTCCTTCTTCTTGAAATACGTGTTTACCACTGCCATTTCCATTCTTTTTGCAAACTCTACCACCATTTGCCCTTCCACATTTCTCTTGTTGAGACCGTACCTCCCCATCACCTCCTCATCCTCTTTATTCCCTTCCCCAACATGTCCATTGAAATCTGCTCCAATCACCACTCTTTCATCCTTGGATACACTCTCCACCACTTCATCTAACTCACTCCAGAAATCTTCTTTATACTCCATCTCACACCCCATATGTGGGGCATATGCACTGATGACATTCATCATCACCCCTTCAATTTCCAACTTCACACTCATCACTCGGTCAGACACCCTCCTCACCTCCAATACCCTCTTGACATGATCTTCCTTCAGGATTATCCCGACACCATTTCTCCTCCCATCCACACCATGGTAGAACAGTTTGAAACCACCTCCAATGCTCCTCGCCTTACTCCCCATCCACTTGGTCTCTTGTACACACAGTATGTCCACCTTTCTTCTCTCCATCATATCAGCCAACTCTCGCCCTTTGCCAGTCATCGTCCCAACATTCAGAGTTCCAACTCTCACCTCCACACTTCTACCCTTCCCCTCTCCCACTGCCTCCGGACTCGCCTTCCCCGTCTCCTTCTCCTCCTTCGCCCAGCAGTAGCACAATTTCCACTGGTACCCTGCTGACCACCGGTACCGGTGGCGGTCGTTGGTAACCCGGGCCTCGACCGATCCGGTATGGAAATTCGTTTTGTTGTCCGCATAATGATTTGGCATAGGTTTTTACGCCGGATGCCCTTCCTGACGCAACCCTGGTCGCCTCTTACAACACACAGGGATATGGTACACCTATTCTAACCGGGGCATACACCGGGCCCAGTACAACTGGTGCTCATTTCGCCGACCTCGGAAGGATGGCAGGCTGAGTCAACCCCCTGGTGTTTTTCGACTTGGTTTTTATATATATATATATATATATATATATATATATATATATATATATATATATATATATATATATATATATATATATATACACATATACATATATATATATATACACATTATATATATATACATATACATACATATATTAATTCAGTGTCCCAACGGGGCTTGAACTCAGGACCTCTTGGGTCCCAAGCCACTGCCCTTACCACTGCGCCAACACCAGGCTATTTTTTTTCCCAAAGATATATATTATTCTTATTCCTTGTTGCTGGACTGTATTATGCTTAACCGTTGTCCACACAAGGCACAGAATTGCATGCAACGACAAGAGTGCAGCATTTCCATCAGCCTTGAGAAGTTCAGCATGGATGCCACAGATCCCTGGAACTTTACCCCCATTTCAACCGGTTCACCGCAACCTGTGTTTCCACAAATGAAGGTGGACCACAGTTGATTGGAGGCTCAGCAACTGGGATTGTAACACCCCTGACGTCCAACTCGACAGCTGGTGGATCAGCCTGGCACAACCGCTCAAAGTAACTAGCCCAGCGGGCCTTCACTTCGGACTCCTCTTGGAAGAGCCCACCACCCTCCGCTCTCACTGCAGTACACCGAGGGATGGGCTTGGATGAACGCAATGCATGAATTCCCCTGTAAGTCGGACGAGAATCACCTGTCCACAGGTGATACTCTCCCACCTCACAGATTCCTCGCATATAGGCCTCCTTGTCCACCCTTAGCGCACGTACAGTTTTACGCCTCAGCTCCCTGAACAGCTCAGCTCTGCCATTCAGCCTGGCCCTGCGACTGGTCAATGGTATCCAGTGTCCCTTGAGAGACAAAATTCTTCTTTGTCCTACGGTGAGTTCCAAGACATCCACCGGCAACATCAAGGATGGTGGTCTTGAAGGCACTCCACAACTCTTCAGGACCTCCCAAAGCACCCAGACCCCAAAATCTCCACTCAGCTTGTTCGCAAACTCCTTAGCTCCCCTGTCATCCTTGAGCTTGTCAACATCCAGCCGAGGCTGGCATGGTACCATTCTCCTGGATTTAAGGTGCAACTTCAGAGTTGTTACAACATGCCAGTTGTCAGTATTGAGGAACTGAGCACTCTGGTAGACCCTGCAGTTCTGGATCATCCTCCAGCGACATAGTAGATACAGGAACAAACTATCAGGAAGGAAAAACTGGAAATTTGGAAAGAGGTGGGCTTGGGAGTGGTGGTTTATGGGGGTAGAAAAGATCATGGCTTGGCATGGGACATGATCTGAAATGGTGGTGAACAGCTGTTTTGAAGACCTGGATGGAAGAATGAGATTGAAGACAATGTGGAAGTTAGGTCAACAGGTTGGAAAAAAGTGGAACAAATGAGTGGAGCTACGCAGTGATTCTGAATTTTGGGAGTTTCACCAGAAGTGGGTTGTGGGTGGAATACGTGCACCCTGCAGAAACCTGGGGGGGGGGGTGGAGGGGGGAGACAAAGCACGGAGAGGGCAGAGGCTACAGACCAGAAAGGAGATGGTAGCAGACAGAAAGACCACCAACCTGTTTGTGATGAGAAAGTGACAGCCCCATCGACTCATCTTCGTCGTGGGAGATTCCAATGATCTTGAAGGCATTGGTTCCACAGCGATGAGCTCAAGCTGAGCAAGGTGTGATGCATGGGTGCCATCCGGATTCGGACGAAACTTTGTGGACAGGTTAGGTGTGTAACAAGGACGAATTGATTAGATTTTGGTGAAGATCAGAATGTGGATATGGATACGATAATTATTTAATTACAAAGTGATTCTTTGCCATTGAGTGATAGGGCCAAAAACGATATAGGACTGTATAGCATGATATTTCAAAGATATATTGGGCCCGATATGTTCTCGTGGATCAGGCATTGCGTGGCGGAGGTATGCGTTCTACCGAGTGCCCTTCTAGTTTTCTTTTTTGCATCCACCGATTTTTCCCACGACTGTACTCTATGTTCCTTTTTGCCCTGTGCAGTTACCTTGCTCTTCCCTGAGCCTGCTTTTGTATTGGAAAAAAAGAGCTGTTGCATCGACTTTGGGCATTGGCCACAAAAAAATATTCCTTGTTACTCATCTTGCTGAGATTCATTGGGACAGACTAAAATGCTGATGGACATCTTCCATTACAATGGACTTAAATGTTGACAGACATTTGCGAATCATAAGGATGGACATTGAGAATCATTTGGTTGAACATCTGCTAACTTTGTTGCACTCGTGACATGAAAAGGAGCATCATTTGTCAAGACATTTTCCAGCACGTTATGGAGTTCATGCGATGTGAGATCAAGGTAGTGACCTGATGTAGCAAAAGATTTATTCTGCCAGGTGGCACTCCTCAATTATGGAACACACAGCACACATTGCATAAAAGATAATCATTGTTATAAGCAAATACTTGCACAGAAAGATGGCTTATTGGTCAAGTTGCTAATAAAAAGAAGTTGAGTGACAGGTTCATCCATTATCAGACTGAATAGTCTGTTTTACAACTTCAATTTTTGCTTCACGTTAAATATACATGGTATATAATTTCCTGTGAAGTCTTTGACTCATTATTTTGGAACAAACCACAAACTCAGTGGAAACTTCAATATAACATGATTTGAGTGTGATATTTTTATAAGTTAAAATAATACAGATCATGATTAAGGAGCACAACTTCATCAAGTTTTGTGGGTATAATATCTCTTCTCAAGTTGCATCATTTATTTTTCCTCGATAGAAATTATTACCCACGTGCGCGAAGTGAAAGGTGGGGTTAAGCAATTGGCTCACTTTACCTGTATGCCGATCTGTCTGCAGCCATCAGTCTATGATCGAGGAACTACTAAATTTCAATTAAATTTAACATTTAGAATACAGAACATAAATTGGAATAACCTGCAGTTTGGAAGTACTTTGGCTCTAAAATTGGTGAAATGTGTGGAATCTCCTTCCAATCACACATACACAGAGAAGAGTAAGGTAATTATTTCAGTGTATCTGGCAGTCAAAGAAAATTGAAAATAATTCCAAACAATAAACTTCTGTCATCAGGGACACAAACAACAAGCATGAATAACTAATTTAACGTGTGAAACAAGGTGGTGTGAAAGACGGTGCATCAATGGCAGTAAACTTCTGAAGAAAGTTTTGTTTTTCTTTAGCCTTTAAAACCTTCATTTGATTTCAATTTAATTCTATGCTTGAACATTGTAGAACTCAAATTGCCTTCTTGGCACTTTTAAAAACCTTCCCTTTTGCAGTACTTGGATAATGTATTTACACCATCTCGTGCCCTGAGGGCACAGCAATTGAAATTCAGCATTCAGACAAATATGGTGGTTCCTCGCACTGTTTGTTTCACACAAAATGCAAAGCAAGAGTTTAAAAGTCCCTTCCCATGGACTTTTTCTCAAAACTGGGTAGGGTAAAGTGTTCTATGAACTCTCAAGTTAATTTTACATTCCAGACAAGTATATGTGTGCAGAGTCTTGCCTACACCCCTTGCTCACCATGATGTTCCTTGCTAAGAAAATGGAATTGTTACACACCATTTTATATTTCCTTGCAAGCTGAGTAATGAAAGTCTTATATGCAAGACTGTCCTGCGTTTGTAATAAGGTTGATGTTGGATTTGTGAACATCTGTTGAATTTTGAGGCTGACCTTTCACTCTGCAGGTGGAGCATTATACATTTCTCGGAACACATGATAAGTGGATACTGGACAACCTTGACTTCTTAGCTCTTAACATTAGTTGTGAGTTAAACATGATTTTAAATTTCGTGTTGAGATCACAAGCTCTTTCTCCCCACCAAAAGTTGATTTTCATTCATTCTTTCTTAATATCCTTGTCTGGTGAACAAGTTTGGCCAAGCTTCTTTGCAGAGCTAAACACTGTATGTATATATATATATATATATATATATATATATATATATATATATATATATATATATATATATATATATATATATTGTTGAGCATTCTGCAGCAGATGGCTTTACCTATCGCTTGACCTTGTGGCTCAAAGGTAATTACAATGACTCAAAAGTGACATTGTATGTCAGTTTTTATGACAAGTGCAAATCCATTTCAAACTTTAAGCCAGAGACCTTGACTTACTTTTACTCTTCTAAAGCCTGACGTCCCTTGACTTGGTAGTAAATTGTGACTGCTCTGGTATCCTGGTTAAAGTAAGATACTATCTGACCACATTCATTTGCCACAGTTGTTACAATGGCTGTCTTTTAGACTTTTAATGACCACATGATGAATGAACAATGATGACAGATGTCTTTTCAAAGATGTGCACCTCATGGATGTTATAAAGGCCCTTTATTTAAGGATTGTTTTCTCGACTGCCATGAGATGACTACATATCTATTTTTATAAGACCTTTGAAAGTTGAATTGTACATGACATGCATATAATAAATAGCTTGATTATAGAAATTCTTGACAAAGCAAAACATCACTTTTGTGAAAGTGATGAGATCATGTACGTTGCTTGTCAAGCATGTGAGATTCAGAATTCATGCATGCTGAAATAGCACATGCTTAGTTTCATGGTTTCCAATGAGCAACAGTGTTCTGTTGCACCCCAAATGTGTGACACCAGCACAAAATCTCAGTGTGTTCATGATTTGGGCCCTACGCCCATCCCAATGCAAAGAGACCACTTGGCTACTGATTCTGTAGACAACATGAAGTGCGTGCACAGATGTCTAAGCTGTTTGTTTCTCTGGCACAACAGTAATAGTTGCTTGAGCATGCTGGGGGTCGTGATTGGGCACAGTTTTGTGGGCACACTGCCGGTTCTGATCTTTCTACACAAACCACTTAGTGGAACAACACTTGCTCCTGCTCTTTGCCCTCTGATCTCAGCTCAGCCATTTGCTCTCCACTGCTTTTGCCGTTTTATTGCTATACTATAAAAGGGCCGTGTGTCTCTGCGTGTGCCCGTGTGAGTTGCAGACCCCACAATGCATTTGGACTCCTATGCTATTAGACCCCTGACAACCCCAAAGACCGTTTAGAACCTTAAGGCACTTAACCCAAGTCCTACTAGGATCCCAACTCAAAAACCACTCAATTTCACGAAATCTGCCAAAGTTTCACATCAATGACTAAACATCATGTTTTCTTGATAATGTTAACAAACAATAAAGATAACAATTAAAAACATAAAATCTAATATTTACCTTCCAACTAGGAACTTTTATGTCCCCAACTCAGAAGCACAAAATTTCATTCAATTTGCTGAAGTTTCACATCAATGAGGTTACATAATTATTTTGATTGGATTATGTTTTCGTGATAAAGCAAAGAAATTTGGAGGACTTGCTCAATACAAATACCATATGAATTATCCATATATCCAAAAAAAGAACAAAAACAACTGGGGTCTTTTTGGACCACAGAAAGGATTTGCATGCAACCCTGTGCTCTTAAAACAATATATATATAAATATAAATTTATAAATATATAAATATAAATATATAAATATAAATATATATATATAAATATATTTATATATTTATATTTATATATTTATATTTATATATTTATATATTTATATTTATATATTTATATTTATATATTTATATTTATATATATATATATATATTTATATATATATATATATATTTATATATATTTATATTTATATATATATTTATATATATTTATATATATTTATATTTATATATATATATATATATATATATATATATATATATATTCTTCTTCTTCTTTCGGCTCCTCCCGTTAGGGGTCGCCACAGCGGATCATCCATATGATCCGCATAGTGATTTGGCACATGTTTTACGCCGGATGCCCTTCCTGACGCAACCCTGGTCGCCTCTTACGACACAGGGATATGGTACACCTATTTTAACCAGGGTATACACCGGCCCAGTACACTGGCACTCATTTCGCCGACCTCGGAAGGATGACAGGCTGAGTCAACCCCCGAGTGTATTAATTCAGTGGCCCAACAGGGCTTGAACTCAGGACCTTTTGGATCCCAAGCCGCTGCTCTAACCACTGCGCTAACACCAGGCTATACATATATGCATACATACATGCATACATACATACATACATACATACATACATGAAGACCACAAGGGGAAAACCAGAGATGTCACTTTTTATAAATATCAGGGTTATTGCACCTGCCAATAGTTGGCAACATAAGGTTTCCTCTCACAATATTACTTTAACAAATAACCAGGGGTGTCTCATAATTTATATGGTATAAAGTTTAGCCGTGCAATGAAAAAACAAGTGTTGTCAAAGCTGCACAAGTATAAACCCAGAGTTGTCAGTACTTTACTCCTGGTTATCTCCCTTTCGTTCATGCTAACTGTTCCACCATAATATTCAGAGTTGAGAAACTAAAAAATGAAAGGTTGTAAAACTTTCACAGCATTAACTCTGAGCACTGCAATGGCCTATTTGGTTATATCATGGGCTCCGTAGTTGGTGCATATCGTGGTTCAAGCCTGGTCAAACTTTTATTGTGACTTTTATGGGACCCACGCCATGGCTTAATGGTTAGCGCGTCTGAGTACCCGTCCTCATTCGATATACCCACCGCCCAATCAACCTGCTTAGGTATATGAGGGAGTCACATGAGGTGACTTCGGCTATCGCGGGGGTGGTTTATCCTTGGTTTCCTCCCGGTTTTCCATCATATTAAGTAGTACGGAGTAAGAAATGGAGAATCCGTCGTCATATAAGCGAAATACCCTTGAGTATGGCGTTGAACACCAATCAAACAAAAAAAAACAATGACCGTTTAATGTTGAAAAAAATAATCTGTGATCACCAAAGTCATGTAATGTATGCTAATAACCAACAAGCATGAATTTGCTTCACATCCTGGGTTAAAATTGCATGGCAATTAAAAAACAAGGGAATAACCAGTGATGTCAGTTTGCAACATTGATTCGTTCTTTGCTTTGAATTGCCCATGAGAATTACACTTTGAAATTATACTTTGGAATTTCCATTTAGAATTCCACTTAAGAAAAACCCTTTAGAATTACCATTTGCAATTATCCTTTAGAATTACACATGAGAATTACACTTTCGAACCCTTGAGAATGACCCTGAAAATTACCGTTTAGTATTACACCTTGAGAATTACACTTTAGTATTACCCTTTTAGAATTATCCTTTTAGAATTACCCTTCTAGAATGACCCTCTTAGAATTGCTTTTTAGAAATTCCTTTTAGAATTACACTTTAGAAATACCCTTGAGAATATCCCTTTAGAATTACCCTTTAGAATTACCCTTTTAGAATTACCCTTTTAGAATTAATCACACCCCCTTAGAATTGCCTTTTATAATTACACTTTAGAAATACCCTCTTGGAACTACCCTCTTAGAATTACCTTTTAGAATTACACTTAAGAAATACCCTTTAGAATTACCCTTTAGAATAACCCTTTTGAATTACACTTTGGAATTACCATTTGCAATTACCCTTTAGAATTACCCTTTAGAATTAGCCTTAGGATTACTCTTTTGAATTACACTTTAGAATTACACATTACAAATACACTTTGAAATTACACTTTGGAATTATCCTTTGGAATTACACTTTAGAAATACCCTTCAGAAATAGACTCTAGAATTACACTTTAGAAATACCCTTTAGAAATAGACTGTAGAATTACACTTTAGAATTACACTTTAGAATTACACTTTAGAATTATCCTTTAGAATTACACTTTAGAATTACACTTTAGAAATACCCTTTAGAATTACACTTTAGAAATACCATTTAGGATTACACTTTAGAATTAAATTTAGAATTACACTTTAGAAATACCCTTTGGAATCACACTTGATAAATACCATTTAGAATTATTTTGGAATTACACTTTGGAATTTTTCTTTAGAAATACCCTTTCGAAATACACTTTAGAAATACCCTTCAGAATTACACTTCAGAAATACTCTTTATAATTACACGTTAGAAATACCCTTCAGAATCACACTTCAGAAATACCCTTTCAAATTACACTTTAGAAACACCATTTTGAATTACACTTTGGAATTATATTTTAGAAATACCCTTCAGAAATAGACTGTAGAAATACCCTTCAGAAATAGACTGTAGAATTACACTTTAGAAATACCCTTTAGAAATACCCTATAGAAATAGACTGTAGAATTACCCTTTGGAATTACCCTTTAGAATTACACTTCAGAATTGCACTTTAGAATTGCACTTTAGAATTACACTTTAGAATTGCACTTTAGAATTACACTTTAGAATTACACTTTAGGATTACACTTTAAAATTACACTTTAAAATTACACTTTAGACTGACACTTTAGAATAACACTTTAGAATTTCACTTTGAAATTATCCTTTAGAATGACACTTTAGAATTACACTTTAGAATTACACTTTGGAATTATCCTTTAGAATTACACTTCAGAATTACACTTCAGAATTACACTTTGGAATTACACTTGAGAAATACCCTTGAGAATTGCACTTTAGAAACACCATTTTGTATTACACTTTTGAATTAAAGTTTTGAATTAAACTTTGGAGTTGCACTTTAGAAATACCCCTTAGAAATGCTCTTTAGAAATGCTCTTTAGAAATACTCTTTGGAATTACACTTTGGAATTACACTTTGGAAATACACTGCAGAATTACCCTTTAGAAATACACTGTAGAATTACACTCCAGAATTACACTGTAGAATTACACTTAGAACTGCCCTTTAGGATTATTCTTTTGAATTACACTTTGGAATTACACCTTCAGAATTACACCTTCAGAACCCTTTGGAATGAACCTTAGAATTACCCTTTCGCATTATGCTTTATAATTGCACTTTAGAACCCTTAGAATTACCCTTTAGTATTACCGTTTAGGATTACCCTTGAGAATTACACTTTAGAACCCTTCATAATTGCAAACAATGGGGTCTCATCAATTAAGCTCTTCAAGCTGCAATCAAAAACGACTTGCTCTCTGATATTGATGACTGACTTCAGCAACAGATCCACAAGATAGTTGACTTTGGCCTTCCACTATCAAATCCATGCCAACGCAGTCAGCTTGATCTTGCTGCCAAGGAGATAGACCCAGATGCCAGTATGACCCTCCATGATCGTGTTCAACAGCTGAACGCTGATGAGGCTGCCACTTTTGATGTCATTATATGTAAAATAGATAGTACAGATGGAGAAATTGTCTTCCTTGATGCTCCTGGTGGCACAGGCAAAACTTTCTTGCTGAACAAGATCCTTGCCTATCCAGGTTCCTCATGATGACTCCATCTTTCCTCTTTACTTCTTCAGGTTCCTTCTTGGTCTTCCGTTTCATTATGTTTGAACCATATCCTGATGCTGTGTGGACTGTGCTTCACCGCTGATGGACGTCTGGTAGCTTATACATGTTGCGGCGTTTGAGCCTGCGGAGTAACTGCTGAAATATATGTGTGTTCTTCCAGACATCGTTGTGCCTTTCACATTTCTTTCTAATCTTTTTTTCTTCAGAATTCTCTTTTTTTTCCACAATTCTTTCTTCATTGTAATTCTTGCTTCTTCTTCTCTTTTTTCTTTCATCTCTCTATTCCTCTCTTTTGTTATTTATCTCTCTTAGGAGATGTGAATTCTTGCAGAAATTTTTCTGAAAGGCTCACTTGGCTGCACCTGAATGGGGTTGAGGGTAGTGGAGTAACGGCTGAAACCCGAATCCTATCCAGGTTCCTCCTGATGACTCCATCTTTGCTCTTTCCTTCTTCGGGTTCCTTCTTGGTCTTCCATTTCATTCGGCAGAAGAATGACATTGCACTTGCCACAGCTTCCTCTGGTATTGCTGCCGCACTTCTCACGCTGGGACGAATTTCACACTCACACTTAAAACTGCCCATACTTCCCTGTCAGCACTTAACGTGCAACTTCTCTCCACATGACATGAACGGATGTTTCCTGGAAGCTGCAGACATACTGGTGTGGGATGAAGCACCCATGGGTCACCAATATTTGCTTGAGATCCTGGACTGTTCACGAGAGGACATCATGAAGAACAACATACTGCTTGGAGGAAAAATACTCATTCTTACTGGAGATTTCCACCAAATTATTCCAGTTGTTCGCTGAGGATACAAGCCTGATATTGTAAATGCGTGCATGACAAAGTCTCCACTATGGCAGCACTGCACTAAGCTGAAACTGCACACCAACATGAACATGCTGAACAGCATCAAAGACCATGACAATGAGGGGTGTGAGTGTCTTGAAAATTATGCCTGTTGGTTGCTACAGCTTGGAGAAGGTAACTTGCCTAAAATATGTGGTACAAGCTATGATGATGACATTGAATTGCCAACATATCTGTTTGCATTATGGAAAGAGGAAGTCATCAACCATGTATTTGCTGGTTTGGAAGACCAAGACCAACACACAAATCCAAGCTGGATAGGGGGATGCACTGTGCTCATGTCCAAAAATGCTGGTGTCGATCAATTGAATGACAGCATCATGCGGCATCTCACAGGTGATGTGTGTCGTAAAAAGTGTTGACATTATTGCTGTGACAAATCAGGTGACCCTCTATCCAACAGAATTCCTCAACAGCATAAATCTTTCTGGACTGCCATCACATCAGATGACATTGAAATTGTATGCACCCATTATGCTCCTGCGGAACCTAGATCCATACAACAGACATTGCAGTAGCACCAGGTACATTCGTACTTCTGTCATGGACAGACTTCTCCAGGCATGCCTACTGGTTGGAGAATGTGCAGGGTTACTGCTGATGATTGCCCGCATCTTGCCTGATGATTACAGATCTGCCCTTCACACTGCACCGTCACCAATTCCCCATCAGACCAGCCTTCACAATGACCATCAACAAGAGCCAGGGCCACCGTCTGAAATGTTGCGTTCTTAATCTGCCAAACAGTGTCTTCACACATGGACAGTTGTATGTGGCAGCAAGCCGAGTTGGAGATTCATATCACCTGCGCATTTTTGCAGACCAGTGCGTTTTCTGTCAGCAGAAAACTCCAAAACCAGTGGATCAAAACTATGCAATTAAACAGCTCACCTGCAACATTGTCTATCATGAGGTTTTGGTGTAATTGTGCTTGGCAAAAATGTTAAAGACTATCTTGAGGAATGGCAACTTTACCATCTAGTTCCGATGTCAGAAAATTTTACCCTGTCCCATTTTCCGCAGAATATAGCTGACTCTTTCCTAATCCATTCTTCAGTGGAATTTGCTACATCTAGAATAATGTCTGTCTGTCTCCTCCATAACTCCAAAACCATGAAACATAGTGGCCCCAAACTTTGCATACTCACTAAGAAAACTCCAAGATGGTGAATGAATGAAAATCGGGTGTTTGAGTTAATTTAAACACCCTTCTTGAGGATAATGGAATTTAAAAATTTTCCTTTATCAAGGCGTTATCCTTGGTCAGCCCCCGAGTCAGCTTTCTGTCATCTTGCTGGGGCCTTAATTCGCTTTTGTTCAGCCTTTTCAAAACTGCTTTGAATTGGAACAGGCCACAATGGTTTCTTGACGATAAGTGCTGTTTTTTTTCACTTTCCTCACTCATGACATTGAATACTTCATCTTCATACCCACAAATCACTGGATAGATCACAATGCTTATAAATGCCCTGAGACACCACTGTTCATGGCTTTATTTCATTTCTGCAAATGCGATAACCCCAAGAATCTCTTCACCTGAGCCAAATTAAAAAATTTAAACTGCAGAATTGACCTTGGTGGCAGTTCTGACTGCTAAACAAAGTATTCATTTGTCCAATTCGGACATTGTTTGACACTCCGGGAATCTCCAGGTGCATAGTGTTTAATATGACTGATTGGTGATCGTTAATCCCTTGCCAAGTCTGCCATTCCTAATCAACAATTTCATTGCAGTGCTTGCTTGAATGCTTAAGCCACTTGGTGAGCACTCTACAAGCTGATTGGTTGTTCATTTCAAAGCCATGGTGATACATGGCAAAGTACCCATGCTGTCAATCTGAACACATCAATTGATGTATGTTTCAGGCCCCACCCGTCTATGTTGAGCCCTGCTTTGCCCTGCTGTGCCATGCGGTGCCTGGGGTGGTGCCTCATCCATTGAAATGTGCAATTTTTTTTTCAGACGTCATCGCTTTGTTTAACCTTTTTTGTGTGATCTGCTTTCATTATCCACCCGTCACTTTGACATCGACACATAAAAACTAAAACGGCCACTCAGTAGAGTGTATACGTCTGCCAGGCTGATTAGTTTACGTTTTGTATCCCACTGATAGGCCGGATCTGGATTCGGACCTGAACTAAAATTTAGTCGGCTTGTTCTTGTCACTTAACCAACTCATCCACCAAGTTTCATCCGAATCTGTCCATCACCTTTTCTGATATCATGCTATATATTGTTTTAGCCCTATCACTCGATGGTGAAGAATCAATAAAAAAAATTGTCGGGTCCGGATCCAGATTCATATCGTCACCAAAATCGAATCAATTCTTCCTTATTACGTGTCCATCCTGCCCACCAAGTTTCATCTGAATCCGTCCACAACTTCAGAAATCCTGTGACATGTCGTTTTGGCCATATCTCTCAATGCTGAAAAATCACTCAAAAAATTCTCGGATCCAGATGTGAATTCAGATATCCACCAATATTGAATTGACCTCATGCTCAGAGTTCTGCCGTGTTGCATCGAGCTGTGAAAAGTGTAGACTGACTTTTTGTGTTCTCTCTGGCTTGATATATTTTTGAATTGAATTTCACTAATTTTCCACTTGAATTCCTCTTTCAAAGAACTCTGTTTTACGGTAAATGTGTGTGTGTGTGTGTGTGTGTGTGTGTGTGTGTGTGTGTGTGTGTGTGTGTGTGTGTGTGTGTGTGTGTGTGTGTGTGTGTGTGTGTGTGTGTGTGTGTGTGTGTGTGTGTGTGTGTGTGTGTGTGTGTGTGTGTACATATACATAGAGTATATTGCGGGTTGAGAGACATAATGTTGTAACTGCATTTTTGGCGGGGTTGAATAAAATGGCTCTCATGTCTTTCAACACCATATTTCGCGGGTTGAGAGACCTAATGTTGTAACTGAAAATTTCCCATTTCCTGCAAATCGCTACTGAAAGATAAATATGGTGTTGAAAGACATGAGAGCCATTTTATTCGGTTTCGCCAGAAATGCAGTTACAACATTGTGTCTCTCAACCCGCGATATACTCGAGATCACCACAACGGAACTTGGAACACAAAGTTCCACTCACAAGCACTCCTATGGGAGGTGTGTGTGTGTGTGTGTGTGTGTGTGTGTGTGTGTGTGTGTGTGTGTGTGTGTGTGTGTGTGTGTGTGTGTGTGTGTGTGTGTGTGTGTGTGTGTGTGTGTGTGTGTGTGTGTGTTCATTAAAGGTTCCCTGACATGCCAAAGTACATAAATTTCATTTATATATGTCCTGGAGGAGATTTTCATCGTGATTTCAGATCTGACAATGTTTTTTTCACACAACTCATTCTGTAAAATGTAAAATTAAAAAAAACAAACCTCTTCGGGAATGCCCCTAAAAATTCTCCTGAAAGGGGTGTAACCCACATGACGTCGTACAGTATGACAAAGGCTGCATGCATGTAAATTACTCGGGTTGGAGGTCTACGTGATTCTATTGCCTTCCTGTGTGTTTCCACATTGGATTGGTCGACTCAATCACTACGTTCATTTCTGCTTTAAAAAAAATCGAACATTTGGTTTTGAATAATGGATTACATGGACTTTGATTTGTCTGGTAAGGACAGTGAGTGTGAGAGAAATGAAGGATTTTTGGTCTGAATCACATGGAGAATTGTTGGATAACATAGTCGCGGGAGGTGAAGTTCAGGCAGCTGGAAATGAAATACGGCCTTACCAGTTCGAGCCCGAAGCAGGACAAGCAGAGGAAAATGGCGATGAAATTCTCGGAGTTCATGTTGATCGGGAGGACATCGAAGGAAGACTTGGCAATAACAACTGGTTAGACTAAATCCTATTCGTAATTCAATAATGTAAATTTTACTTGCATACTGCTCAATATCAGAAATATTTATGTGAGGTGATGTGACCAGCGCAGCGCAGCGGACATGTTGCTTTGTGGCGAATTAATCACAAACAAGGCCAGCACATGTCATCGGCCGTATCTCTCCGCGCATAAAACGAAGCAATCTCGCTGTCCGGATACGTTGAAAACTTGTGTGCAGAACACACCTTGCGATACAATTGTCTCGAGTAGTCTGATAAATCTGACGTTCTGTTGCATTTTTATTTATTTTATTCCTACTGTTGTCATGTAGCACCAGTAGAAAACAATGAAGAAAAGAGAATAATAAAAGAAAGCTACAGCATGTCAGATTTATCGGCCTAGTCGGACGGATGACAGATTTATCGGACTAGTCTAGACTCTAGAGTTGACAAGTAACTTGTATTAGCATGCACACAATGTATAAGTCAATGCGTAAGAGTCACGAGGCTACGAGGCCGTGTAATAGGACAGATAAATTTGTCTTTCATAGTTGTGCCAACATATTTTTCCCTTTTCTTTTATTACAGCATTTTGGCTAAATGTTAATGAATAGCATGCCAATGGAAGCAGTCCCTTCACTTTAGAATAAACCCATGTATGTCGAGTGCAGCTATACCTGGCTTGCATGTATGTGGAATCGTACCTATCCCAGCAGGTTGGTTTCAACGAACCATTCAATAAGCTGCAAAATGTGGGTGCAGGTTTTTCACATTGTTTCATTTTAAAATTATCCCCTTGTGCCTTGAAATGATGCAATATTAATCGTTAGTATTTTACTTGTATGTCCCTTTATTTATTTATTTTTTAATGGAAAGGTTCAACAGTCAAATTTTATGTTTTTTGTGTACATGGTAATGCCCTTTATTGTGCATACATGTATTGGATTTGTATACGACTACGACAAGGTAGTAAAGGGATAAATAATTGCCTCGTGATTGTTGTGCAGACACGGCTCAGAAGCAGAATTTCTTGTCTCTGTGTGTGAGGAATGAGGGGTTGGGATGAATAGAGGGATGAATCGAGCCCGTGATCAAAGTCACTGTCTTCGAAGTGGGTGCTGCAAATGACGCTCGTGTCGCTGGGGCCTTTCCAGTTTCCCCTCGTCAACTTCACTTTAGATGTCCATATTCTCCGACGATTATCATCTTTCGGGAATACATGAAGGCTTACACCGTCTTTGCTTGTATTGCTGCATCCTGCTACGATACATCTTGCAGGTATTTTCGAAAGTACGGCTAAAACTATTTAAAAAATTCGCGAAACAATCACTGGAATTAAGACTATCACAGAGATTGCACTAACATGTGCAAAATGCATTTGTACGTACTTTATAAGGCGCGCGACATCTCGACTCTCGAGTCAATCCATTCTGTGCGAGTTACTGTATGTGACGTCACGCTGCGATTCGCTGAAGTCCATTTTTTTAGGGGCGGGGCATAGCAAGTTGTGAAAGGCTCCAGAAATGATCGAAATATTGCTCTAATTCTCCCATTTTTGATAAAAAAAAAACATGGGTGATTTCTTCACTCGGAAGGTCAAGTTGATATAGAAATAACAACTTTATTTTTCATGTCAGGGGACCTTTAAGCAAAACATATAATTCGCTTTGTTGACCACACCTCTCCTCCCCTCACATTTCTCCCTTTTTCCTCCCTGCCCCCTCTCTTTGTCCCCTCCGAATAACATGCAGCATTCTCCTCCCACAGCTCTGTCTCTGTCCTTCTCTGTCTCTCCCCCTCCCTCTCTCTTGCTTCTAACCCCCCTCCTCACAACCCCTCTCTCCTGCTGTGTATAGTGATGTGTGGTGAGGTGTCCTCCCCCTTCCTTTCTCTCCCCTTCCCCACCCTCCCTGTCTCCCGACTATCCCTCATCCCCCCCTCCCATTTTATTCGTATTCCCATCATCGAAGCAATGGGTTGTATTTCATAGTTTAAAATAAATCACAGATCTACACTTCACAGCAGTCAAATACTTTGTGAAACACACATGTAGTAAACATTCATACTGTCTTCATCGTGCCAGACTACACATACTTCACTCTGTGTGTCCTCCAGTAATGTGTTCAGAACTGCTTTCTGCTTTGATCCATCGACTGTGCAACACAATGAAACGGAAGACCAATAAGTAACCCGAAGAAGTAAAGAGCAAAGATGGAGTCATCAGGATGAACCTGGATAGGATTCGGGTTTCAGCCGCTACTCCACTACCGTCAAACCCATCCAGGCACAGCCAAGTGAGCCTCACAGAAAAATTTCTGCAAGAATTCACTTCTCCTTGGAGAGATAGATAATGAAAGAGTAGAATAAAGAGTAAAATATAAAAGAGAAGAAAAGCAAGAATTAGAATGAATTAAGAGAATGATAAAAAAAATAAAAAAAAAATAAAAATTCGAAAAAAATGTGAAGGGAGCAAAGAACAAAGATGTTGGGAAGAACCCAGACAGATGGATTTCAGCAGTTACTCCCCAGGCTCAAACTATGGTACATTTGATTAATAGATTAAAAATCTATTTTGCCTCAGTGCAGAGCTAAAGAAAGACTTAATATTGACATTGATTACCTCTAAAACCTCCAATAAGGTAAAATATGTTTGTAGCATGCTGCATGTGCACATTTTCAGCAAAGTGATGTACATGTAGTTTGTAAAATAGTGAAATTTACAGGCAGACTTCGTCATGCCAAACTTAAAAAAGACCACATCTTGTGTGTACCTACAGTACTGTATTCAGATGTCTAATACTGTGCCATACTTGATACTTTTTCCGTATGATTTGCTTTCTGCTTTGATCCATGGACCACATATCATAAGTGAGATTAACAGCTTATCTTTGTAGCCGCAAAACAATACTGAAATAACTCTTGTTGCCTGTAAATGTAATCACTCCAATAAAGTAGGATGTTGAGTGTTTGATCGATTGTCTTATTGCATACATGGGACAATCATCAATATTTGTTGCTCTGATCAATATGTAATGCATGCTATTCAAGACATTTATCTCATTCTACAGGGTGAGTCATAAGTCCCAGGACATGGTTTTAGCTGCTTAAACAATATTTGTTTCTTTGATGTATTTATACTGTTTTCACTTTTTTTTTTTCAGATAATCCAAATAAAACATTAAACCGTCAGGAAGCATTTGGCACCATAGCACATGGCACCATAGCACCAGCATCCAGAGCAGTCAGGCTTTACACCAAAGAGGTCAACGATTGACCGTATCCTTGCTCTTCAGGTCCTCACCAAACGCAGACGAGAGTTTCGGCAGGGGCTGCTTGCAGCCTATGTTGATCTCTGTAAAGTGTTCTATTCATTGAATCGGGATGTCCTCTGGAGGATTCTTGGTATTCGTGGGGTGCCACCAAAACTGATCGATCTGATGTCTGAACTCTACTCTGGTACTGAGAGTGCTGTGAAATGTGGTGGTACTATCTCTGACTTATTTCCATTTGTTACTGGAGTTCGTCAGGGATGTGTACTTGCCCCCACACTTTTCAGCACTTGTATGGACTGGATTTTAGGGAGGATGTCGGAGAGATCAAGCTGTGGTGCATCGTTTGGGAATGTCAAGATCTCGGACCTTAATTTTGCAGATGATGCAGTCATCTTTGCGGAAACTTTAGATATCCTTTTGGGGGCCCTCGAGGTGCTGAATGAGTAGTCGGAGCCGCTGGGATTACGGGTTTCTTGGGTCAAAACTAAGATCCAGGCTTTCAGTGACATCTTGGATGCTGCTGTCCTGTCTGTGTCTGTTTGTGGTGAGGATGTTGAGGACGTGGAGAGATTCACTTACCTTGGCAGTGATATTCATGTCTCTGCTGGCTGTGAGTCAGAGGTCAATAGACGTCTGGGTCAGGCCTGGGGAGTCATGGATTCACTGGATCATGGGGTGTGGCGCTGCCGGTACCTGTGCGGGAGGACGAAAGTCCGAGTCTTCAGGTCCTTGGTACTTCCAGTCTTGCTCTATGGATGCAAGACTTGGACTCTGACCAAGGATCTGAGACGGAGACTTAATTCCTTTGGTACCAGGTCTCTTCAGAGAATCCTTGGCTATCGCTGGTCGGATTTTGTGTCCAACGAGCGGTTGCTGAGAGAGACACGGATGAGATTTGTTACCTGCATAGTCCGTGAGCGTCAGTTGCGGCTGTATGGACATGTGGCTCGTTTTCCTGACGCTGATCCTGCTCACCAGATTCTCTCAGCGAGGGAGTCTCGTGAGTGGAGGAGGCCAGTGGGCCGACCACGTGCATCGTGGTTGCAGCAGCTTGACCATCATCTCAAGGAGATGGGGATGGGCCTGGCATCTGCCTGGGGGATGGCCAGACGGAGGCCCCTGGAGTACCGGCGGAAAGTGGACGCATCGACGCGCTGTTCTGGCACATGCTCCCATACCTGACCTGACATGGCATTGTACGTCGGTTTTTCACACCACACATGCAGAAACATTATCTTGTGCCGTGACAATGGCGGACGTCATATGGATGCACTCGATATCGAAGGAGGTGTTGTAATTGTTGCATTACTGTTATATTTTATTAGTACTCCTGTTATGCATTCATGTTATTACTGTAATACAGTATGTTATTACTCCTGGGGCTTATTGCTCACCTTGGTAGATGGTGAAAACAAATCTTGTATGAGCAGTTAAAACCGTGTCCAGCACTTATGACTCACCCTGTATGTTGAATATCAAGGGAAAGGAATAAATGGTGGTTCTATTTTTTTTCACATGTCAGAAATGCATGTGGAAGTTTACTCACAGCCAAAATGAAACTGGCCACAGGTGTGTGTGTGTGTGTGTGTGTGTGTGTGTGTGTGTGTGTGTGTGTGTGTGTGTGTGTGTGTGTGTGTGTGTGTGTGTGTGTGTTGGTATGTGTATCACTGTCTGGGGAGAGGGGAGGGGGGAAGGGGTGACTGCATCACCCTCCCACCCTCCCCCACAGGTAATGTGCTAGTTTATTTTAAACCAGATTGAAATTTAACAAGGATATTTTTTATTAACCAAATTCGAACTCATGGAAGAGCAATTTTCTCCAAATATTAATCTTGCCTGCATTACACAGCTTGTTTGAGTTTATGACATAATTGTATGTTCTATGTATTAAAAAAGTGAAAGTTGTGATTAGGTGCGACAATTCCACCGAAAATCAACGATGCTTTGACACAATCTCAGAATATATGCAGTGACTGCAGTCTTACCTATGCTACGTTCTCTCTCAAACCGACAGCACACAAAGAGCATCCAATAAAATCAAACGGTGTGGGACAGATATGTATACTAGCGACCGGCCAGGCAGCGAGCTGCCTGTTCAGAGCTAAATGCCACCTTCTCTGTTGCTGGAGACGATTTTGTGTCTGCCTTGATGTCCTCTCAGCTGTTTTGTGCTATTGATGCATTTAAATCAGTCACAGACAAACTTGGTCTTCTTGCTTTAGTCTCTCGAGTTCTTCTTCCTTTTTCTCCTCTGTCTCACCGTCTCCCTTTTCGCATTTGAAATGCAGCTTCTGATTAATTTGGTCTTTTTCCTTCACTACATGCCCTGAAAAAGGAAAGGATAGATTTAAAAATTAAAAAAAATCTGAAAAAGACTTTTTACTTACGAAATCTAAAGATTTCGTAAGTATATTGATGACTTCTGTCCTCTGTTTGTGTGTTTGTTTGTTTGTGTGTGTGTGTGTTCGTTTGTAGGCACGATAACTCGAGAACGGAAGAAGCTATCAATGTCAAATTGCACCAAGTGATTCAGGAGGGTGATGGCTATCGCTGATTTGATTTTGCTCAAAATCGGTCAAAGGTCAAAGTCACAGTGAGGTCAAACATAATTCCGTAAATTCATGTGGAGAAATGGAGTATTTTTGCTTTGGTTGGCGTTACGAGTTCGTTTTAACTTCGATTTTAATTTTGTCTTCGATTTTTGCAATCGCTTAGGACGCTTTATACTCGGTTGTCAAAATTCTGGTAAAAATCGGATGTTTTGGAGACGTTTTAAGATTGTATAAAAAAATATTTCACTCGCCGTGTCACGGCTCGTCACGTGGTGCAGCGCGCTCGAGCAGAGGCGGCGTTGAGTCACGTAAAGGTTTTCCGTGTGCGCGCTGATGGTGTTTTCGATAAAAAATAGTGTTTAAAAGTCATTTTTTATCCCAATAAAGGTTATCGTCGCTTGCCTGACTCGCTAAACGGTCAGATTATGAAAAGATTGTTGGTGGATGGCCGAATATTACGGTTTTGTGACTTTGATAAAATAATATTAAATAATTGTGTGGAGAAATGGAGATTTTTGCTTCGGTCGACGTTACGAGTTCGTTTTAACTCGGATTGCAATTCTGTTTTCACTTTTGGTTACGGTTAAGAATGCTTAACACTCGGTTGTCCAAATTCTGGTAAAAATCGGATGTTTTATGAGATTTATGTCAGGTGTCGTATCTGAGGCTTAACTGAAGATTATGCTAATGAGGGGGATTGTAACACACGGCATTACGCGCTCGTTTTAAAGTCAATTTCAATCCTGTCTTCAATTTTGGTAAGGTTTACGTATGCTTAACACTCGTTTGTCGAAATTCTGTTAAAAAATAAGATGTTTTATGAGAGGTTTGGTACAGAATCATCGTAGAAACTTCTGGTTTGCTTCGCTACCTTCTCAAGAGACAGCTTTTATTAGACAAGGTCAGAGGTCAAGTTGACGATTTAGTAAGTACCAGTCTGACTGCTTGTTTAAATGTTGGTCAGTGAATAAATGATGAAATGTATTTCAAATTGGGATTGTATTTGACAGTTGCCAACAACAGGGCAGACAACACTTAAAATCGTTCCAGTGTGGCGGAAAGTCCAATTCGCAACAAATAGTCATGCGACGTTGCTCGATTAAATAGTATGGCGTGATAAAAATTAGTGTGATCGCATATGGGATAGATGATGTGCAGCATAAATGGTACCTGCCACAAACTCATCTATTCGTCATGTTTTCTAACATCTAAACAATTTTTTTGATCAAACCGTCCATTTAGTGTGAATATAATTCGGGATTACGGTCAAAATATATTATAATAGATTAAAAGCAAAGTAAAAGGCTTTTATTAACAACATTACCGAGCAATACAATCGAGAGTAGCAGGACAATTAATTTTTCTTATGCTTTTGCCATTGATTTGTCTGGTTTGGTATGTTTGCTTGCTTAATCAATGAGAAACACCCGCTCCATAAGGGAGTGGCCGGGGGGGGGGGGCAGTAGGAGGGGGGAGGGATGGCATTGGTGGTGGCAGTGCATGATGTGGATGGCAGTAGGTTAATAATAATAATATTATTATTCAAACAGATGTTTGGTACGACAGAACTTTAATATGGATACAGACAAACACGACATAATAGTGACTGAAGCTTTTCGTGCTGCACCCTTCAGGGTAAAAAGCACAGCACGTGAAGGAGGAAGTGAATGTGCATGCTTTATACGCAGGTCTTAATAAGGTAGACACTGATTGGTTCAACCGTAATGACGTCACGGTTAATCCGAACGCCCATTGGTTGGCTCATCATCTTCACCTCGAGCTCCCATTGGCTGGAGCAGAGTTTGTCGATGATTGACATTTGCAACCACATCCTGGAGAGAGGGGGGATGGGTTTCCCCGAAGGTCCATTCTCCATTTGTTACCATACTTCCCTTGATCTTTCCATGCTGAAAGAGACACAGCGATCGTACAAATTCCTTTTGACGACATAATATTGGATCGATGGTAAGGATGAAGGTTGCTTCCAACACACGTGAATGAAACGAGCTCTGACCTCGGCTCAATATCCTGAATGTATCTGCATTGTACTGGTCTGCACAGGTAGGGTTGGCAACCAGGTGCTGTACAATGGCAGATGAAGCAGGTACAGTGGCCGGTGGTTGCTGGATATTTCTGCATGCTCGCACTGGTTGTGTTCTAACTCTCACAATCTTTCTTCGGATCGCCAAGGGGATGTGTTGTTTGATCCGATCAGCTAATCTTAGTGTTGTGCGGCCCACGCACCGAGCTTCACATCGGCACTTAAACTCATAAAGAACATTGATAGTTTGTGAGGTGGGTAGCACATCCTTGTTGACTGACATCAGCAAACGGCGAGAGGTAAAGATTACTCGGGGTTTCCACAGCCAGAAACGTGTTGGACACAATATGTTTGATTTGTACTTCAAACCTTCGTGATGATTGCCCTTTCTCAGGCATCCTGATATAGACTGGACATTTGTCCGGACCAATCTTCCGATCTTTTGTCGTGTTTAGAAACTTGTGCATGTATCTCTTAACTATATGCTCAGGATAACCATTCTCACCGAGTATATTCATGATTTTGTCAATTTCAGCAGGGAGATTACAAGGTGAACAAATCCTCTGTGCTCTGTTAACCAGGATATTGATCAAGGTAATTTTGTATCTCGTGGAGCTGTAGGAGTCCCACCGAGTATACTGCCCTGTGAAAGTCGGCTTCCGGTAGACGGATGTTGTGAAACCAAGGTTGGATCGATCAACCAACACGTCCAAAATCGGTAACGTGTTTGACGATTCCAGCTCCGTGGTAAACTTCAGCACTGGATTTAGAGTGTTGAGCCATGCCTGGAAATTGTCACATGCCGTCCGAGACTCAAACAAAGCAAAAATGTCATCAACATACCGATAGTATATGATGTGGGAATCGACCCCTTGCCGACCAGTCAGTTTCTGCATTTCGTGATAGTCCACAAAGATATTTGCAAGAGCTGGGCCTAATGAAGAACCCATGGCCACACCGTCTGTTTGAACATCCATCATGTTGTTAAAACTGAATTCCACCTCCCTTGTTGCTGTGTTCATTAATTCCACGAAGACGTGCTCCGAGATCATCGGTTGTTTCAGATCAGTGTGATACAGCAAACGTGCGCATATCTCAATCATCTCCATCAATGGTACATTCGTGAACAAGCTTTTAATATCAAAGAATGCCCTTATGTTGTCCTCACTTGTCAGTGTTTTCGCTCTCATTGATTCTGCAAATGTGAAGGAATCCTTTACCACAAAATGAGAAAGTGAATCCAATACTGGTTGCAGTACCTCTCCCAACCACTTGGCAAGTTCATGTTGCGCTGATCGCACCATGGACAGTATCGGTCTTTGAGGGATATTCTCCTTGTGAATCTTCGGCAGGCCGTACATTCTTGGACGTTGGGCTCCAACAGGTTTAATTCTGTCGTACACCTCCTTTGATAGTTCTCAACGTTTAAGAAGTTGTGACGGTCGTTTGACGATCTGACCTTCCACCTGAGGCGTGCAATCATGTTCCGTTACATCACCCAGATATTTAAATCTGGTTTCGTCTTTCAGGATGTCCATCATCTACTTTATTGAGACTGCATATAAAGCGCGCGCCTTCACTTCCTCCTTCACTTGCTGCGATGTTTACCCTGAAGAGTGCAGCACGAAAAGCTTCAGTCACTATGACGTCGTGTTTGTTTGTATCAATATTATTATTATTATTATTAGTGTTATTCTTTAATGGCCACAGTTATTCCCATGTTCTTGTCGGGTTGGTGACTAGCTCCCCAGGCCTCACATTCGACTAAGGCTGGAACAGGAATTTGGAATTCATTCATAGCTCCCCTGCTCTTTGCAAAGGACACCGTGGGATCTTTAACATCCACCAACTTATGCCAGCAGACGGGACACCCAGTTTGATGTCATTCCGAGGGATGACACAGATTCATGAATCATCCTGCCTGAGAAACACCGGGATGATAGTTTATAGCTGGGTCGAGATTCGAACCCAGACTGGACAGCTTAGAGGCAAGTGTGCATTACAAATGGGGATATGCATCGAATACAGGTCACAATTAGGCTGCAAGGGTGTCAGGGGCAATATCACTTATCACACTTGAAGCCATGGCTGGGAGACATGACGTATAACGCCCCAATATATGTTGTAAACAATCCATGTGCAGTCCACAAAATCTTATGCCTAAAAAAAATATGGACAGTCAATAAAATAGGATACATCATTCATGCGTAAGGACCCAATGTAACGATCGGACCCAATGTAACTATCAGAGCCAAATGCTCCTGAACTCGGTGTCTTTTGCACCTGAGAAGGTGGGGAAGGTTCTTTCAACCCTTGACTCTGACTCTGCTGCTGGACCGGATGGCATCAGTTCACGTGTCCTAAAAACCTCCTCTGCTCATCTGGCACATCCTTTCTCTGCCATTTTCAGCCTGTCATTTGCGTATATCATCTAACATCTGCTTGGAAATCTACCAACATCACTGCACCACATTATAAATATTCAAAAACTGATCCCCTCAACGACAGATCCATCAGCTTACTTCCAATCATCAGCAAGATCATTGAAGCCATCATCGCAGTTGATATGAAAACCTTCCTCTTCTGCAACAACCTCATCTCAGATAATCAATGTGGTTTCAAACCAGGTTACTCCACATTTTGACATGCTGCTTCTACTCTCCCAAAGATGAATGGAGGCCCACAATATCAGACATGAGATCAGGGCCGTCTCTCTGGACATATCTCCAGCTTTTGATCTGTCTGACATCCTGCCTTGCTCTCCAAACTGTCTGCCTATGGCAGCCAAGGCCAACTCCACACATGGCTTACTGACTTCCTCCACTCTCGTAACCAACATGTGGCACTTAATGGAATTCTTTCACCACCTCTTCCTGTCAAGGCTGGTGTTCCCCAAGGCAGTGTTCTGGTCCCAGTTCTTTTCCTGATTTTCTCTCTGACTCTCTGGAAAATCCTCTTTATCTATTTGTTGATGACTCTACCCTCTGCCGTGACCTCCCTCATCTTTCAGATAGACAAGCAGTAGGCTCTTCCCTGTCTACAAACCTTGATAAAATTACAAGGTGGTCAAACACTTGGAATATATCTTTAAATAACCTGACATCTATCTCTATACCTCTATGTCTCCACGTCTCAATATCTCTATATCTCTATCTCTCTTTCGAGACTGTATGGCAAAACCTCCCATCTACTTTCTTAACAATCCTCTTGAATAAGTTCAGTCACTCAAGCTCTTGGGTCTCACTATCAGCCATGATCTTTCTTGGGCAAACCACATTTAAAAGTTGGTTTCCAAAGCCAGCCACTGACTGAGCATCCTCTGTCGTACAAAGTTCTTCCTTGGTGCACCTGAACTCCTATCCACCTACAAGGCCTTCTTCTGCAGATTGATGGAGTATTGCTCTACTCTTTGGGCTGGCTCCCCTGCCTCACATCTTGCTCAGCTTGAACCTGTGGAAACCAAGCCCTTCAAGATCATTGGAATCTCCAGCACTGAAGCTGAGTCTATGGGCTTTTGACTTCACAATCACAGATAGGTCAGTGGCCTCTCTGTCTTCTACCACCTCCTTTCTGGTCTTGTACCCTTCTGCTCTTTCCATGTTTTATCCCACCCCCCCCCAGCTTTTTGCATGGCTCACATGGTCCACCATCAACCCTCTTCTGGTAAAACAACCCAAATACAGGATCACTGCTGACCTCCACTCATTTGTTCCTCTTTTTATCCACCTGTGGAATGAACTTCCACATCCTCTTCAAATTCTTTCTTCCCTCCAGGTCTTCAAGACAGCTGTTCACCACCATCTCAGATCGTCCCCATTCCAGAACCATGATCTGTTTTACCCTTGTTAACCCCACCCAATTTGTTTACCCTCGGTAACCTGCATAATTTTTCCATTTTTTTCCTCCTTTGGAGTAGTTTCCTTCTCCGTGCATGCATGTTTTGTGTCCTGTTTGGCTGTTCCGTCCTGATCAATTTAGTGTGCTAGTTCTTCTACGAGTCCTGACAATGTAAAAAAAGAAGGAAAACAGGACTCATTTGAGCACCTTACCGAGAGGCCTATCAGGTTGAGATGGCTCGGATTCATTACTTTGTGGGGAACATAAGCATAGAATGCCTCAAGGACGTCAGGGGTGTGTTCCATTACCAATCAGCTTGTAGAGTGTTTGCCAAGTGGCTTAACCTTACCAAGACCAAGCGAGAGAGTGGTACAAGACTATAAATAGCGAGGAAAAGAAAACAGTAAGCAAGGCAAGATGGGAAGCAGCGCAAGAATGGTATGATAATTTGTAAACACCAGAGGGTGAGGAAATTATCTACTGAATATCAAGAGCGAGGCAGAAGCAAAATCAGGACTTGGGGTGGGGGTGGTGGGAGGGAGGGGGGGTGTGCAGTCAAAGATTATGCTGGCGAGATACTGCAAGGAGAGGAGGAAATTAAGAGAAGGTGGAAAGAATACTTTGAAAGATTACTAAATGTGGAAAATGACAGAAGCCATGACAGAGGCACGGAAAACTGAAAGACCCATGAAGTTGGTTCACGAAGAGGATGTTAGAAAAGTACTTAACAAAATGAAAAGGGGGAAATCTGATGGACCATCTGAAGTTGCGGTCGAGTTTGTGAAGGTGCTGGAATAGAGGGAGTTTAGTGGATGGAAGAGTTGATTAGGAAAGTGTGGAGTGAGGAGAAGATAACAGGTGAATGGAGGAAGAGGATAATAATACCAATTTTCAAACAGAGGGGACATCTTAGGCTGTGGAAATTACAGAGGGATCATATTGATGGGGAATGCCATGAAGATACTGGAGAAGAGTGCAGACCTAAGGCAAAGGGAGATTGTGAAGATAGATGAGAGGCAGAGGATGTGATTTTCATCACGAGACACAATCAGGAAAAGATGCTGGAAAGAAATAAGAATCTGTACTGGGAATTCATAAATGTAGAGAAGGCATACGGTAGGATTCTGAGAGAAATAGTTTATTGGTGTTTGAGGAAGAAGGGCATGCCAGAGATGATTGTTAGGATAGTGATGAAAATGTTTGAGTGAGCCGACGCTATGGTCAGGACAATGAATGGGGGCTCACAATATTTTAGAATGGTGGTTGGTCTACACCAAGGTTCTGCACTAAGTGCCTTCATTTTTGTAACAGTGATGGACGCACTGAGTAACAACAGGAGATAGAGAACTGTGCAAGCTCCTGTTCACAAACAGCTTAGTCATAACTGCAGAGTCAAAGGAAGAACTGCAGAGAAGAATGCTGGAATGGCAAGAGAGCTTCGAGAGGCAGGGATTGAAGGTTAATGCTAGAAAGATAGAGGTAATGGCGTGTGGTAAGACTGGTGTAGAGAGGGTCAAGATGGACACGTGGACAAATTCAAATACCTTGGTTCAACACAAAAATAAGGGAAAGGTTGTGAAGCAGAAATCTAGGATAGAGTGAGGCAGCATGGACCAAATGGAAGGAGGAAATGGAGTCGTCTGTGTTAGAAGAATCCTGAGAAGATTGAAGGTTAAAATCTACAAGACGGTGATTAGACCGGATATAATGTATTGTGCAAAAACATAGGTTTTGAGCAAAAGGGAGATGAGTTACTGGAGAGGACAGGGATGATGAGACTGCTTCGGAGAATTATCAGAGTATTGCTCAGAGAGATGTTGAGGAATGAGGAGAAATGCAAGAGAGCTGGAGTTGTATCACAGAAGATATTAAAGAGACTATGTTGCTATGCTTTGGACATGTGATGAAGAAAAAGAATGAAGAAGCAATCAAGAAAATATGTAATGAGCCAATTGGAGCGAAAATATCAACATCATGACAGATTAGATAAAAGTGGAGGGAGGTCGTGAAAAGAGATTTTAATAGCGAGAGATTGAGAGAGGAAGATACGGAGGAGGCGGATTATTGTGGCCAGCCTTAACTGTTGGGATTAAGGCGTAGAGAAGAAGAAGAAGAAGAAGAAGAAGAAGAAGTTTATTGAGTTTGTAGTTGGAAAATGATGCTCCTTGTTTGAGTTTTCGGGTCTCTGTGATGTTATGGTCGAGAAAAATTCCACAGACTGCCATCTGATGAATATAATCCTTGGGCAGGTTGAGTGTCGAGTTATTGGTTCACGAGTCAGTAAGTGACCACCATATTCGTTATAGGTGTGTGTCTGTATGTCTCTGTCTGTCTGTCTGTCTGTCCCGAGCATAGCTCCGTGGGTTTTGATCCGATCCTGATAAAATTTGGGTGGGAGGTTTATATCATGATGTAGTTGTGTTTTCCTGAGAATGGGCATGCTGCGCCCATTATGGGCAGAGCCACGGCCAAAAAATGTTTTGAGGGGGTAGCCGATGTCAAGTTACATCTTCTCCGAGGGGGTTTGTCCAATCTGGCAGGGGTTTCGGTATTTGGTTTGCCCAATGGCACCTGCATAGCCCCACGGAGCTCGATTTTTTTTTCATTTCCCTCCCAAGGTCAAGGTCACAAGGTCACGAACTTAGAAAATGTCAAAAAAATCAATAAATTAGGCATCAAGCTTCTCGGTTTTTCAACTGTTTCAAATGAAAGTTGGTATGCAAGTCGTGCTCTTCGAGTACTACAACTTTCATCATTTACGTTTTTCCCGATTCCTGCCAGTTGGCCCGTGGCGTCCCCTCGAAGGTCAAAAAATAAAAAAGGCGGACCGTGTACATTGCTCGTGAACCATCGCTGTCTCCAGACTTGTTGTATGCATGTGGTCTGTGCTGCTTTTCTGAGATCATGTAAACTCACCAAGTTTTTTCCCTTTTCTTGAAGATATAAAGGTTGTTGCAGAGAATGCAATTCATACAGTCCTAGTGGGTTATACAAGCCTGGTGTTGGCTTAGTGGTTAGGGTGGTGGCTTGGGATCCTAGGGTCATGAGTTCAAGCCCTGTTGGCTGCTGAATTAAAAAAAATACACCAGGAGGTTGACAGCCTGTCATCCTTCCGAGGTCGGCAAAATGAGCACCAGTGAACTGGTAAGGGGGACACTGCATCAGCGGCATAGCCACGTCCCAACCAATGATGCAACCAGCATCCACAGGCTGCGCTCGATAGAGAGATATATATATATATATATATATATATATATATATATATATATATATATATATATATATATATATATATATATATATATATATATATATATATATATTTATATATATATAGAGATAGAGATAGAGATAGAGATAGATACTTACACATTGTGAGCAAAAACGAAACGTACGTCGGAACATAATAAATTGCAGCATGACCTCCCATTGTCCCCATTGTCTCGGGTCGCTCACCTGCCATGAGCACAACAAGGCTGCACTTATTTTCATATATTTTCATTTACGGATGCTTTCCAACGGATCTGTGATTTTTCCTGGTGTATGGGCTTCAATGTCCGTCGGCACACAATATTTCAGCTTTCTATATCACCTGGAAGGTAGTGAACATTAATACTAGTCAGTGAGTGGTTAGAATGAGCTTTTATATTGTATAGAATGTTGATTGAAATACATTTAAAGTTATCAGTAACTCTCAGACAACATATCAGTCCTTTGATTGAGATACGTGTGTTGCTGATGAAAGTGCACGTGTTACGTTTCCATGAGCACGTAGGAGAGATGCTTTTTGGAGGTGGGAGTGTAACGCTCCTTTGACCAGAAATTTTCTCCTGTCGCGTTTAAAATAAAGGAGGTGGGTGTGCAAAAATAGAGCTGCTTTCAAGATCATTTTGTCGCAACCTAAAAATTTCTCAGGATCATATTATTGACTGTGACGTTGTTGAGGATATGGAGTGGGGGAGGAGGTGGGAACTCTCAGGATAATAAGTGAATGAAAGCAGTTGTTTTTCCTCAGTTTTTGGATCAGAGGCTTGCAAAGTGGTCAGTCTGTATGTATAGTGGACATGGTTCTGTGCACTCAGTGCAACATAGCTGGGATAGCCAAGGTTGGCACAAAAGTTTCACATATCTTTCGATTTGAATTGGAAATCAGAACTATCATCACTGAGTTTGAGGATGTTTTTGACATGGGTTGGGGAAGGAGTGATGGAGCATTTAAATTGCATCAGATAGGAAGGGGGTGGGGTGGGGGGGGCTGAGAGGATGAAAATACGAAGTTCCTCTGTAAAGCTTTATAAAGACTAGTTTTCCATTGTGCAATCACCCTTCTCCCTATCCTAAGAAAAATAAGGGAAGTAAATATTACAGCATACCTCAAGGCTTAAGACAACTTTTTTCTGAACTCTGATCTCCAATCATAATTATTGCTCCTGCCCAGGTTATTCTACCTTGGACATGCTGCATCCTCAATGTCAACAATGGTTGAATGTCCACGATGTCAAAGAAAAAATCAGGACCATCTTATCAGACATCTGTGCATTTTTTTTTTGTCTGACACCTCACCCTTTTTAATGAATGCTCAGCTGTCCCCCTTCTGTCAGTTTTTCAAGCTGTCAGGTATCTATGGTCCCCTTCTGGAATTATCAGATTGCAGTGAATTGCTTTTGATGGTCTTCTTTCCTCTGCTCTATCTCTAAAAGCCCGTGCCCCTCAAGGTCATATTCTGGAATTAATCCTATTTTTCATCAACATCAATACCTGGCTTCATCACTGGAAATCCATTGAATCACTTTGCAGAGGACTCCAATATGCAGGATACCCCTCTGTCAGGTTGACTGTAGCAGAATCTCTCCTCTCTTTCTCTTTCCTCCTCTCTTCCTCTCCCTTATCTCTCTCTCTCTCTCTCTCTCTCTCTCTCTCTCTCTCTCTCTCTCTCTCTCTCTCTCTCTCTCTCTCTCTCTCTCTCTCTCTCTCTCTCTCTCTCTCTCTCTCTCTCTCTCTCTCTCTCCCTCTCTCTTCCTCTCCCTTATCTATCTCTCTCTCTCTCTCTCTCTCTCTCTCTCTCTCTCTCTCTCTCTCTCTCTCTCTCTCTCTCTCTCTCTCTCTCTCCCCCTCTCTCTTCCTCTCCCTTATCTATCTCTCTCTCTCCCTCTCTCTTCCTCTCCCTTATCTATCTCTCTCTCTCCCTCTCTCTTCCTCTCCCTTATCTACCTCTCTCTCTCTCTCTCTCTCTCTCTCTCTCTCTCTCTCTCTCTCTCTCTCTCTCTCTCTCTCTCCCTTACTCTTCCTGCTGAGGAGCAGTAACTTATATTGCTGCTCATATTTCTCTCATTGAGGCAATGGAGTCTGAGGCCCTCCTTCCTTGTCATTGCCCTTTTGCAAGAGGAAACTGAGTCTCTTCGGGTTTGCTTCTTGTTCACCACAGGCTTCCTTCCAAACACTGCCACCCCCATCCCCCAGTTCACGTGTTCTATCAGAAATTCTTGCGATGTTACGCTCCCCAAGTGTAAACCTAATACTCATCATTCATTTCCCCTTTCTTCTCTCACATCTGGAGCTGATAAAGTTCTGTCATCAATGGAGATTGACTGTCCAACTCAAATGGGTTTTAACAGCACCAAAGATGTACAGACATATGTCACAGCATACAGCACATTAGTCTGTGTCCATTCCTCTTGTTCTTCCCTTTAGGGGTTCTCCTTCGTTTTCTGATCCATCCTTCCTCGAGATGACTTTTATTCATTTATCTCCCTTATCCAGAGCATCACATCTCTCTCTTAGAATATGTTTTTTTTAAACATGCATTAACATTGTATGAATAACTGAAAACCAAAGAAAACTAATCAAAATGGAAGTAAAACAGATGCAACTAGAACGGCACTTGGGAGAGCGCACACCTCCGCCAAGCTGAACCGTTTAGGTTTTGTATCCCACTGATAGGCCAGATCTGCATCTTGATCTTCACCCAAATCGAATGGGCTTGTTCTCATCACTTCCTCAACTCATCCACCTATTTATGTCATCCGTCCATAGCTTTTTGAGATATCGTGCTATATACCGATTTTGGCCCCATCACTCCATAGTGAAGAATGGCTTAAAAAATTCTGGTATCTTGATCCAGATCTTCACCAGAATCTAATCAATTCATCTTTGTCACACTCCCAACCTGTCCAAATTGAATATAAATCCGTCTAACTTTTTGAGATATTCTGCTTGCAGACAGACAGTGGTGAAAACATAACCTTTGTTGGTGGAATTAATGAATGACATACTGTACTTTGCATATCACGATTCACAACAACACGATAATGGTATGTCCAGCTGAAGCGGAAACATGATTCACACTTCTTTAAACATTAACAAATCCATTCTGCTTGACTTTAGATCTGCTGAATTTACAATCACTAGAAACACCCACTCCCTTGGGGAGCCATCAAGGGGGTCATGCTATTATATTTATGCCAATTTTACTCCAAGGGGTCCCAGGATTACACACCCAAAAAATGGTTGCGATTGGTTCAGCCGTTTTTGCGGTACCTGGGAACAGACAGATGGACAGATTGTGAATTGTAGTGAGATACTGAGAAATCTGTAACATAATCTTGTAACTATCGAGGAGGGTTAGTGGACCCATTGTCAGCTTTTGAGGGTCAATGGAAGGTCACGAGGGGGGAGCGTCGCCGATGCCATCCATCTCATCCTCCTCTCATAATTATGAAAAAAAAATTACCGATAAAACATTGCCCTGTGAGATGCTATGCATGAACGTTCACCAACCTCATTGAAGACGCTGTCCCTTTTACTGTCCTTTTTACTTTTATGCCAACTTGTCCCTTTTACTGCTATTACTGTAGAGAGGTGAGGATCATAGGTAGTGCACAGCTTGTTCTGTTTTGGTTGTTATAGGAGAACTGTGTCATCTACATTTATGTCATGGCTGGAAGTGTGCTGCTTGGTATCCACATTTTGTTTAATTTTCTGTTGGAGATCTTCACCAAAATCGAATCATTTCAGTCTTGTCAGACACCCAACCTCATAATTATGAAAGTTTCAGCTGAATCCTTCCATAAGTTTGCAAGGTATCATGCGATATATCGTTTTTGGCTCTATCTCTCAATGGTGGAAAATCACTTAAAATATTCTAGTATCAGGATCTGGATCTTCACCAAAATCGAATCATTCGTTCCTGTCACATGCCTGGTGTTGGCTTAATGGCTGGAGTGGTGGGCTTGGGATCATTGGGTCCTGAGTTAAAATCCTGCTTGGCTGTTGAATTAATACCGGGTGGGGTTGACTCAGCCTGTCATCCTTCTGAGGTCGGCAAAATGAGTACCAACTTGCTGGTATCCTGTGTAGGAGTGGCGACCCATCCAGGATTGTGCCCAATAGCCCAGGAGACTGCTTAGGCAGAACCAACGCTCTGCACAGAGTATGGTCCCAATGGTTGAATGGATGGTTCCTGTCACATACCCAAACTGTCCACCAAATTTTGTCTGAATCCGTCCACAACTTTTTGAGATATCGTGTTCAGAGACAAACAGACAGAGGGGTGAAAACATAGTGCAGAAAAACAGCAGTGCGAAATGGACCACAAAGTTTAGCCTAGATGACCTCCCAAGGATTGGTTGACATATTTGTAATTTGCAAAGATGCAGGTTGAGTCGGTGAAATAACACACTGACATGCATGACAGATGTAGCATATATTGCTTTCTATGTCATTATCGATAGAACGCCACCATACTTTCTGTCGGAGTAATTGTTTTGTTTTCACAATACCATGGTGGCCTTCCTGGGCTATGTTGAGCGTACGCTTTTGCAAGGAACCAGGAATGATTATGTGACTGCCACAAATGATAAGGTTGTATTTCATTCCTGGTCTGTTACTGATATTCCATTGAGGACAAAGAGTTGGTCTCTTGGGCCATTGCCTGGAAAAAATGTACTGGTGAACCTGCGTCAATTCTTCAGATTTCCATTATTTCCTGCAATGTCACAGCTTTTGGTATAGCGTGAGCAATGACGAGTTGCATATACTTCTCAGGTGAATGATGGGAGGCTTTGTTCACTTTAATTTTTTTGTTTACTCTGTCGAGGCTCGTATGAGAGCTTACACACAGAACGCACAACAAGCGGAGCACGAGACAAGAGGGGCGGGAGAGGGAAGGAAAAAAACAGTGGGGAACAGAGACATGGGGAGATCTGTGGAAGGGAGAGGGATGGGGCAGGGTACACCTGGTAAACAAGATGGACACTACAGGGACTTTCCGGTCCTCACACGACAGGGAGGTGAATACACGACAGGGAATATAACTTCTGTTCCTTCGTCATTCCTTCACCCCTCCATCCTTCATACAGCTGATTGAGTTATCTCCCTGGTCCAGAACATCTTAGAACTGTCTTCCTAAATTTGTCTCATGCTCTTCCCTCCACAACTAAGTCTGCTGTCCTCACCACCTACTGGTGTCTCCCATTTCTGCTTCTGAGTTTTACTCTCGTTCAGAATTCATGGTGTTAGCTATTGTTTGTGTAAAGCAAAGAATTTGCATGCCATGTGGACACCAAGATTTTACTTTATAGAATTTGCTTCATGTGTTTGCTGAATGAGATTTCAGCGTACTTTTGTTTTGTCTGTATTGCCTTCCGTTTGCATCTTAGTGTTCAGTGCTGGGAGGCAATTAAATCGAAAATGCATGAAATTCCATTCATTATTTTCTGCAAGCTGCATAAATAGCTCTTCAGGAAACAAAAGTGTTAGAAGCTGATTATGGTGCATATGTGCTGATGTTTGCCCCACCTGGGACATTCCAATGATGTACCAGAGTCAGCAAATAGTTGGGGGGGGGGTGAAGGGGTGGAGGTTAGGGGTGGGCATGACAATGGTCTTGAAGACTGATAACTGAGCATGAGGAACCAAACCCCAAACCATTATGACCAGGTTGGACCTTAGGATTGGTGAGACAGAGGTCACTCAAACAGGCTATTTTGATGCACATAAAAACTCAACTGTGAAGGTTTATTTAGATGCTGTTGCTGAGGGAGTTGGAATACGTTGGAGTCAAAATCAGAGCTGGGTGTGTTTAAATAAGGGCTAAGGATGAATGAGTGCACTGCACAAAGCCAAGGCTGTAGAGAATACAGTTATCATTGAAGATCAGCCTATTTCCCTACAACTACTGGGAGGACAATGCAGTGAATATAGCCCCAAGGGTGATGTTCCTGCAATGTGGCTCAAGGAAGAGAGCCAGTTGATATCCCACGTGCTAACAAATAGACTCTCGGAAGGAAGAACTTTGCTAAATTTTGTCAAAACATGAGTGTTGCCTCACACCTCCCTTATGCCATTCTCGCTAAGTGTAGTTTGCTAATTCCAGCGCAGAACTAGCAGTCTGCATTGATGGCACAAGATGTTGAAAACATTAGAATAAATTGGTTAAGAGTTGTCCGCTGTAAACGATCACAAGGTGCTGACGTTTCGAGCTTTACCCTTCATTGGTGCAAAAGAGCTTAAGTGTGTTGGTTCAACCCTTATAGACCACCAGATTGATCTTGGCAAGCAAGCTAATTTCAGAATCAGAGCTTCCAACGTCGTTCTTTGTGTGTTTGTCTACCTGTGTCTTTTGTGTTTTAATGACCATATTTCTCTGCACAGATACGTAGAGAAAAGCTACGTGATCTTTGTGATTATGATTTCATTGCAATGAAGGTTTTCTAATCTGTGCAAGTCTCGGTAACCATGAAATCATTACTACATGTAAAAGTTAAGTTCATAGTTCAGTAAATTTGTTTATTTTTGGAAACTAGCTCCTTCGTTTTGTTCTTCTGAGCATGTCCACTGTATAAATTTGAACTTTAATGTAATGTCAATGAATGGTCACAATTGCATGTGATATTGCTCAGTGAATCATTGTTGTTGTATCACAGCAAGAAGGCCTTTAGGATCTTTTGGATCAGTGATGGTGTTTGTTATATGATCTTGCGTTGTTGTTTTGCCTTTACCCCACCTTGCATCTGTTAACACTCTGCTTTTCCACTTTTCCATCAGCCTTGATACCTGTATATAAAAATATACTCACACTTTCCCTGTTTTGTTAGGGTCATTGCAAAGATTTGCTGTTCTTGAAAACAAACAAACAAACAAAAAAAACAAGCAGTCATAGACTGGTACTTACGAAATCGTCAACTTGACCTCTGACCTTGTCTAATAAAAGCTGTCTCTAGAGAAGGTAGCGACGCAAACCAGGAGTTTCTATGATGATTCTGTACCAAACCATCAAAAATCGAATGTTTTGGATGTTTGACCTCACCGTGATCTTGACCTTTGACCGATTTTGACCAAAATCTATTCAGCGCTTGACATCACCCTCCTAAATCACGTGGTGTAATTTTACATTGGTAGCTTCTTCCGTTCTCGAGTTATCGTGCCTACAAACAAACACACAAACACACACACAAACAGATGACGGAAGTCATCAATATACTTACGAAATCTTTAGATTTCGTAAGTAACAAACTCATATGCTTCATTAAACCTCCATGGCACTGCTTCCTGCCTCTGTAACTTAGCCAACATGTGCAATGATTCTATAATCAAGAGCATGATCACTATCGCCAACAACACAAGTCATGAAACCCATCCATCCTATAGTTGTCTTGGCAATCAATACAGAGTCTACATTATCCCTTATGCATAAAACCCATCCCATTGATCTCAATGACATTTTGCTTTTGGACTACTGTAGCACATTACCTGAAGGGTGATTGTCACCCTCCCCCCTACAGTCACACACACACACACACACACACACACACACCCAATGACATTTTCACTGAGTAAAGTTACACATGCAATTTTGACAACTCACCCACCCCACCTCCCTCCCCTCTGAAAGTCCTCAATCCCCCCCCCCTTTCCCTCCTCCAAAGCCTCAACATCCTTTTCCCAACACTGTCCCATCTTTGCCCTCCCACTCATAAAATCAAACAGGTATTCCCACATCAAAAGAGCTGAATATTTAACGCTTTCTGCTGCCCTATCATGCTTTTACCAACTTCACAGAAACCCATCGCGGCCGCTGTCCAACTCACAATTTTAAGATAAATTAGTCAGAAATAATAGCAAGGACCTGAGTAAGCTCCACAGTAAAAGTGCAGCTTGAGAGAATGCTATATAGTTATCTGAGCAGTGTGTAAACAACAGAACACTGTCTCGATCGCTGAGACTTATTTTCCGCAGGCCCGTGATGCCTATCGGCTCAAAATCCTTTTATCTGTCTCTTTGGTCATTTTGCACTGAAGGGAAAACTTATATGGAGGGCATGGTGATTGTGAATATGACGTCTTTGACTTCGCGTTGCAGTAATCACCATCATGGTGGACGTAGTATAGAAATTGTGGGTGGAGTCAGGCAAACTGTCCAACCAATGGGTGGAACCCAGACGCACGCACACACGCATGTATGGCTGGACGGATGCACATGCAGCTCCTTTTAAAGTATATATGACTTGGAGATGTAGAGGATAGAGAGGTTTACCAATCCCTTCCCTTACCTCTCATGAATGTTTGACTTTGTGCTTGTGTAACCTTGTCCAAAGCTAGAATTATCGAGCACCAAATGGAGGCAATGAGGGACATTTTCTAAATGAGCCATACATATTTATATATAATTGAATTTCAAAATTGATGGTACAATGCGAGTAAAATTATGTGATTGTGGAGAGAAAAAACCCAAAATTTGACCACAATCATCACCTCATATACAAGATGAATATTTCATTGTTACCAGACTGTGGTGTAATGGTTAGAGTGTCCACTCAGTGTGGGATGTCTGTGGTTCAAACCTTGTCTGAGTCTTCCCAAATACTCTTAAAATTATGGTATGTACTGCTTCCTTGTTTGATGCTCAGCATTTAAAAGAAAAGAGCATCCAGTAGACCCATGATGCTGGGGAGGCAATGGCAAACACCCAGTATAACCCTTGCAAAGAAACTGTTTTGGCAGCCCCAATGCTTTGTAACGAGTATGGTGCATCAACATGCCATCGTTATTTATTTTTAAAATTCTTCTTCCATGTTTACGTCTCACAGATTGTGACTGTGCCAGCACACTCTCATTGCTACTTCCGCCACTGAAGGTGGACGGACGCTATGTTTTCACACCTGTCTGTCTATGTTTGTTACTTGGCAAAAAATGTTTTTTGCCAAGCATGTTGATCTGTTCTGTTAGTTTGTTTGTAACTTCGCAAAAAAAAAAAATTTTTTGCCAAGTATGTTGATCTGTTCCATTAGTTTGTTTGTTTGTATATCCATTCACCTCCAGCCCAAAGCGCTCAGCCGATTGTTCTGAAACTTTCAGAGATTGTAGGTACCGTCCATGTGACATGAGGTCAACATAGGCCAGATTTCTAAAATTGTCAATGTTCATCCAATTGACTTCAAATTTGAAGAAGAATTTTCATATCAGCTCAATGAATTCAACCACCAATTATTTTTGAGATCAACTTCGGCTGAAAGGTCAGTGTCAGCCAATGATCCACAACTTAGGTGCAATTTCTACATTCCCTCAATTTGCATCCTATTGACTCAAAATTTGAAGAGGATTTGCATATCAGGTTACTGAATTCAATGAACAAGCATTTTTGCAGTCAACATCGGCCAAAAGGTTAACATAGGCGAACAGTTCGACAGAGGCCTGATTTCTAAAATTGTCAATGTTCAATCGATTGACTTGAAATTTGAAAAGGATTTGCAGATCAGGTCACTGAATTCAACAACCAATTATTTTTGAGGTCACCATAGGCCAAAATATCAACATAGGCCAAAGGTCAACAACTTCGGTGGGATTTCTAAAATCCTTAATTTTACTCTGATTGAATTGACATTTGAACAGGATTTGCATATGATGTCACTGAATTCAACCACCAATTATTTTTGAGGTCACCATCGGCCAAAAGATCAACATAGGCCAAAGGTCAACCACTTAGGTGGAATTTCTAAAATCCTTAATTTTACTCTGATTGAATTGAAATATGAACAGGATTTGCATATACGGTCACTGAATTCAACCACCAATTATTTTTGAGGGCAAAAGGTCAGCATGGGCCTCGTTGCTAAAATTGAGATACATGGCCAAAACTATATGTGTGTACATCTATATATATATATATATATATATATATATATATATATATATATATATATATATATATATATATATATATATTCATGATATCTCAAAAAGTTGTGGATTAGTTCTGCAAAAACTCGGTGGATGAGTTGGTTTGGTGACGAGGCCAAACACATTCAATTATGGTTCAGATCCAGCATGTCAGTTGTCGTGGCAGTTTTGGCCACCTCAAGACAGAAAACTGTTTTGGTCAGTTTAAGCTGTTTATTCAATCACAAATATAAGACACTCTCATGCACAAGAGGAAGCTCAGCCTACAACGATGTCACAAGCAAAAAAACAACTATACATTCCGTATTACGAGTATAAATGTGATCCCTCCAGGGCATGGTTAATACATCAAAAGAAATGAACAACAGAGGCCTCTTGCAGAAACAACAGATGGAACTTTGTAAGGTTCACAAACACTGGATGAAACATGGTCTGTTACCGGAGCTTACTTATTTCCCCGGTGAAAGAGTATTTGATTCCTTGCTGCTGGCCCAGATGGCTAGTTTTTTGTTTTGTTTTGGGTTTCGGAATGCTCAGAATAGCCTGCACCCTGTAATTTGACAATCTCTTGAGGTTCTACTCAATACATGCCCAAGATATGTATGTTACCTGGGTTTCGCAAAGTTCTAATTTGGCCTTTGGTGCTTTCTGGCCTTTGGCAGGTAGCGCTCTTAAATGGGTTAAGGTGTCCTTTTTGCAATTATCTACATACTCTTCCAAGGTAGACCCTTTAGTAAGCACTGTCATTCAAATCCTTGTGAAGTGCTCGCGAGAACAATGTAGGGCTATCTGCAAAGCCCTATGGCAGCACGATCCAATTGTTCCGTACCCCTTCATAGGTAAAAGCAATCAGGTTCTGGGAATCCTCATGGATTGGTGTCAAGAAGAATGCACTGCTTAAGTCGATTGTGGTGTAACACACTGTATTGGATGGAATGGATGACAATATAGTCACTGGATTCGGTACCACAGGGTGAATAGTCGATGATAAATGGGGTTTCTGGGACTCCCATTCAAATGAATGGGGGAAAAGGGAAAAACTTTCTGACTCAAGCCCCAAAAGCCCAAAATAGCAAATGTAAACTTGAGAATGATTTTCTCCCCACCTATCCCCTTCCCTCCCATACAAGCAAATGTAAAATTGAGACTATGAAAGATTGAGACTTACTGATTAAAGCACTTCTTCCCCCCAACATAATCATCGTCTTTTTATGTTTTAATTCCACTCAAAGCGAACCAATGAATATTTGCCCATGTTCTACTTCAGGGAATAACTTAATTTTCTTATAACATTCACTTTATCTCTTCAAGCACGAAATAAAGGGAAGTTTAAGCAGCTTTTAAACATGTTTTCTCAAAATAATTCAAAGAAAGATGTTTGATTTTCGTGTTAAAATGAGTCAGTCTGGAGTCAGCCAAGCTGCCTCGCCCAAACCAAGCCAAAAAATTTCCAGTCATTTCCTATGTGGGACACACCCTGAAAAAACCATTGTTGTGAAATCTCCCATTACGTCGTCAAGTTGCTTATTTAAACCAACTTGCATGCCGAGTGTGTTTTATTTAGAGAATGGATTGTGCAGATAATTTCTCCGACCTTGCGGATCAATCGTTTTCACAAGATGACAGGTGAGATCCTTAACCCAATTCATTAATTGTTGTTTTATATAGAATTAATTCACTATACAACCAATAATTATTGTGTGTCTTTTTCTAACAGGTTGTCCCCAATAAGAACATCGTTGATAACTGATCTGGAACAGGAGACCTTTGAATTACACGATGAGTGGCTAAAAATGAATGACTTCCTTAAAGACATTCATTTGTTCAGAAAATAATTGAATGACATTTTTGTTGGCTGGCAAGAAGTCCTCTTACATCTTCTGATCTTGAATGAGTCGAGTCAAAGGTGAGAAATTATCCCTCTGTGTGTCTTTATGTCTTTGTCTCTCTTTCTGTCTTTATCTGTGTGTGTGTGTGTATGTGTGTGTGTGTGTGTGTGTGTGTGTGTGTGTGTGTGTGTGTGTGTGTGTGTGTGTGTGTGTGTGTGTGTGTCTTTGACTCTATTATTATTATTTTTTTTCAGTTTAAACACCTGTCTGGATGAACCAAACACACAACTTAATCTTCTGGAGGAATCTGACACGACACTATCTTCTGGAGGTAAATGTTATATTTATTATTTTATTAATATCATAATATAATCATCTTTATATACCCTAATTGTTCTTCACTCTTTGTTTTGAACAGAATATGTTAATCGAGTTTCAAAACCAAAACAAACCATTAGACTGCTGCGAAAGAAGATTTTGTTCAATGTTATTACTTTTGTTTAATTTTAAATGCTTTCCTTATAATTATCTGATTTTGAATTACAAGAAAAGAATAAAGGGGAGGGGGGAAGGGGGTAGGTGCGCTCCCCCAACAACCCACCACCCCCCTCATCCCTCTCCCATCCCCTCCCCGTATGTGTTTGGGGATGGGTGGGGGTGGGATGGTGGGTCAAAGGTGGGGGTGCACAGGGGGGTGGGGCTTGTGTGGGTGTGGCTTATGTGGGTGGGGCTTTGTGGGTAGGTGGAGCTTGTGTGGGTGGGGCTTGTGTGGGTGGAACTTGGGTGGGTGGGGCTTATGTGGATGTGGCTTGTGGGTGGAGCAATTTTTTAAATTAAATAAACATGTTGTGTGTGGGGACTAATAAACGAATCACTAATTATGTGGATATGATGGATGTGGATGTGGCTTATGTGTGTGTGGATGTGGCTTATGTGGGTGGGGCTTGTGTGGATGTGGCTTTTGTGAGTGGGGTTTGCATGGATGTGGCTTGTGTGGGCGGAGTCAAAAAATGTTTTTTTCAATTTATCTTTGTCTTTTGTAATTCCTGTGAATAAAATGAACCTAAAATCTCTTCCCTCTTTAAATCACATAATTTGTAAGTCCAAGGAACTGTACCGACAACATCAACGATTTTTAAAAGTTCATTTGTCCATCGCTCGGTATAACCTTTTTCAAAATGAGATTTTCACCTGTATATTCTTACTATATCACCAACTTTGAACTTAGGCTTTCTGACATTAATCTCTTTTTCATATTTTAATTTTGTAAATGTTTCTGATGGCTTAGTTTTCATTGAGGTATGAATCGTGTCATTGTACTGATCTATAATATCCTGAATTAAAGACAACTATTGTTGAGAACCGAGTTGAGTGAATTTTTTTATATAGTCTCTTTTTTAAAGTGCGATTAAAACACTCAATAACAACCGCTTTTCCTTCATTAAAGGTACTGTATAATGTAATGTTGTTATTTTAAAGAAAATTCATAAATGTTTTGTTGTAGAACTCTGTACCCTCATCAGTCCTTCAATTTTTTAGGTTTTCTCTTGCTGTTATTGAATATCTGTTGGAAAGATAACATCAGAGTATTACCTGTTTTGTTTTTCAAAGGAACAACCCATGCATATCTACTCCTCTAATCAATAACGGTTAAATCATACTTGTACCCCTTATCATAATTGAGTTCAATTAAATCAACGGACCAGATATAATCAACTTCCTTGGAATAAACCTTTCTTCTATGAAACTTTGTGATTATTGGTTTATGTAATTCATCAGCGAATTGCTCTTCAATCTTAATGACATCATTAGAGTTTTTTTGCCTGTAAGTTTTTTTTGAATTTCCAAGCCCAAGTTTCAATTTAGCACTGATCATCTTCTTTACGATGAACCTATTAACTTTTTCTCTCAAGGTTGGATTTTGTATCAGAGACAAATTATACAACATTTCTCTATCGGCTTCGTGTTTTTTTCTTCCAACGTCGTGTTATTTCCATAATCAATATCGTGCCTCATGCACACTTCATCAACCCTATTGATAAGTTTGCTCCACAGTTTAGGATTGTCAGCCTCATCTAATCTTTGATTCAAGTTTGTTCCTGGACCACAGAAAGAATACCCTGGTAGATGTAATTCCCCTGGTATTCCAGTTGTTGTAAATTTACTTCCTGATAAAAACTTTTGTATATCTCCCCCTTGTTTGTGTTTGGTGATGAATTCACTCTTTGAGCCATACACCAAACATGTTCCTTTTTGTATAACCCTATTATTTTTACTTTTTACATATGAGATATTTTTACTCTTGGTTTTCTTTTTACATTTTAGACAATAACTCATTTATTTATGTGAAAAATTCCTAGAGTCCAAAAACCTTTTTAGTTTCCAACATGCACATTTGAATCTTAATTTTTAAAACATAACGAATCCTTCATATCTTCACTCTCTCCTCCATTTATTTAAGAAAAAAAAATGTAAAACTTTAATCAAAGTCAATTACACCAACATCATCAATAATATAATCTTTTCCTTCTTTCTCTTCTTTATCTCCACTTTCTCATTTAAATCTTCTCCCTGAAACTGATGTTAATAGTCTTGACACATATATTTCTAATCGACTTGCAAATTCTTTGTTTTCCTCCTTGGTGCGTTGAGATTTATTTATTTTCTGTAATACCTTTGATCTTTTTATAATCTCACTTGTTTCCATATTTTTATATTTATTTTTCTCTCTCTCTTTCCTCCCTCTTCTCCCGCTCCTCCTTCTCTCTCTTCTCCCTCTCCTCCTTCTCTCTCTTCTCCTCCTCTCTCTCTTCTCCCTCTCTCTCTTCTCCCTCTCCTCCTTCTCTCTCTTCTCCCTCTCCTCCTTCTCTCTTGTCTCAGTTTCTTCAACTCCTTCATCATCCCTTACTATCCTTGATCCACTTTCACCCTATAGAATATCATACATGTATTCATCTGGATTCTGTGATACTCTTGAATCCACAATTATTTTTCTCATAATAGGAAACCAATAAGATTTGCTGAAATAAGATAAGGAAACCGACTCCAGGCTCCTTCGCGGGTTTCGTTAGCACTGCTTGGAGTGGGGTGGGAACGGGGCCCCCTTTTCGCACTATCTCAGCGCGGGGGGAAAAAAGGGGGGAATTGTTGATGCTCTGGGGAAAGAGGATAGCTGGCTTGCTTGGGTCCCGCGACGAGCGACTCCACTGCGACCTCGTCGCCGACCGCCGTCTTCCTTGCCTTGGACCCGAGGTATTCGACCTCCTCCCCAATTCTCCTCAGCCAACTGCAGCAAACCACCTCGACCGCGCTCCAGGCTTCAGGCTTCCCCTCTCTGCAGCTCCCCGACAGACTCCGAACCCCGACAGACTCTGACCTCCGACAGACTGACTCTCCTCTAGACCCGACTTGACGGCCTCGACCGAAAAACTGCCTGAATTCGCCCCGCGCTCGGCGCTTTATAGTCCGGCAGGAGAACCCATATGTAAATTTTTGGATCAGAACAAGCTCGGGGGTGGAGCCACGCTCGCCCATTGGACGGAGAAAAAGGGGCGTGAGTCTCCCCTGATCCTCGAATTTGCATATATCGATTCAACTCCGACGCGCCTGGAGGCGGGGCCAAACCGCCCCGCGCTTGCTGATTGGACCGATCAGAAGTGGGCGTGTATCATTTCTGATCCGACTTCTCCTCGGTAAGGCCGCACCCTGCACCCGCGGCTCGGCGCGCGTCCCGCACGAGGCCAGGACAGCCTGACGCTCGGTGCCCACAAGCGGTGCGGGAATGGCCGCAGAAGGAGAGGCAAAGGTGGTGGAGGGTTTAAAGTGGTGGTCCATGGCCATGGCGACATTTGGAATGGCGGTGATGCGATGTTTGCGGGAGCGAGTTGTGAAGGTAAAGGTCGTGGCTGTTGGCGTTGTTGTTGTTGTGAAGCGGCGTTGCAGTTGGTGGTTGTTGTGTGATGGCGGTTGAGACTGGTTGGTTCAAAATAAAGATAGAACAGAAAAACGGCTATCTTAAAGGGTCGCAGCCCGAATGAATCACATTTATTCCCTCGAAACAACGGGTTTGGGGCTAACTACACATGTACTTACAGAGATATCTCACCTACGGGACCTGAATGGTGGTTTGCAAATTTCCTCAACCGCAACAATATATATATATATATATATATATATATATATATATATATATATATATATATATATATATATATATATATATATATATATATATACAGGGTGTCCCAAAAAAAATACAACTTTTCATCTGCAAAGAGGATGGTCATAACATATATTTTTTTAAAACGATATATGGCTGGATAGAAAGCTGAAAAGTTGAAGTTTATTGTACCAATGTCAAAATTGCCACCAAAATTTAAATTTTGGTGTGGAATCATCGTTTTCTTTTAGACCACATGTTCGACGTAGGCTCCACGTTGTCCGATCACTGCCTGCAAACGCGTTGTCATGTTCTCCATCACTTTGGGAAAAGTTTCCTGAGTGGTCTGGATTTCTCAGTGGATGTTTTCCTTCAGCTGATCAAGAGTCTGAGGACTAGGGTTTCCATAGATCCTGTCCTTGAGATACCCCCACAAGAAGAAGTCTGGAGGACTAAGGTCAGGGGATTACGGTGGCCACTCAACGTCTTCGTAGAGGGAGATAAAGCGGCCCTCAAAATGTTGGTTGAGAAAACGCGTTGTTTCGCTGGCTGTATGGGGCAGTGCCCCATCCTGCTGAAAACACTGGGTTCTCATCTGGATCAGGTTGTTTCTCCTTCGGGCCTGAGTACGTAGCTCAGGCAGATACAATCCTGAATCATTTCGTGATAGTTCCTCTGGTTTACCGTGCAAGTGCATCCCTGGTCATCTTCAAAGAAGTATGGACCAATTATCCCATACCAACCAACCGCCACCCACATGGTGACTTTGAGAACAGATCGAGGCACCAGTTCAGTTGATGCATTACCAGGATTTTCAGTTCCCCAGTACTGAAAGTTTTGCTTGTTTACCTCCCCAGACAAGTGAGCATGGCATTCGTCCATCATGTGAAGTTTTTTGAGGAAGTCTGCATCTTCCTCCAACTTTCCTGAGAACCAATTTGCAAAGTCTAGTCGTTCGCGTTTCTGTTGATCAGTAAGCACCGTTTCCATTTGAATTTTGTATGGAAAGGCATGAATGTCTTGGTGAAGGATCCTCTGAATGGTGCTCTTATGAATGTTTGTCTCAGCAGAAAGTCGTCGAATCGATTTTTTTTTGGACTCTGAACGACCGCCTGTCTCACCATTTGCACATTTTCTTCACTACGACCTGTCCTCTTCTGACCACTGTGACCCTTGTGAAGGTCACAGATGGTTCCCACATTGGTAAGTTTTGCGATGGTGCACTTTATTGTCCGAAAGATTGGTGCATGGCGCAAGTGTATTCCGAAATGCCTCGAGTAAAGACGTTGCACCTGTATGACACTTTTCGTCTGGTGCCAAAGTTCAACAATTTCCGTCCGTTGTTGTACGGTCAGTCTTGGCATTTTTCTGGTGCTTGCTTGGAATCAAAATAAACTTCAGAGTCTCTGCAACAAGAAATTAAGCATTAGTGACAAAATTACTGCTTTTTTCGGATCAAACGAAGCATTTTAAAAGTTGTATATTTTTGTGGGACACCTTTTTATGTTGAATTCTTTCTCAAAACACTAAGTGAAGCAATTTGGCATTTTACCTCATTAGAAATTCAATTAACAATTCAGTTTCCTTCACAGTGGGATGCAAAATGTAAACTGTTCAGCCTCACGGAGGTATGTGCTCCACCAACTGCCATTCTTCTTTGTTCTGTTTTGACAAGTGTCACTCCACGAGTGGTTTTTCATTTGTCTGTCTGCTCACCTTCAGCGCAAACCGCTCAGCCGATCGTTCTGAAGCTTTCTCGGTTGTAGGCAACGTCCTTGCGATGGTCAAGCGACAATTTTCATCTAATCGAGTTGAAATTTGAATAGAATTTTCATATCGGCTCACTAAATTCAACCACCAATTGTGTTTGAGATCAACATAGGCCAAAGGTCAACAACTTCAGTTGCAATTTCTAAAATCCTCAATTTTCATCCGATTGACTTGAAATTTGAACAGAATTTTCATATCGGCTCGCTGAATTCAACCACCAACTATTTTTGAGGTCAACATTAGTCAAAAGGCCAACATAGGCCTGATTTCTAAAATTGAGAGATATGGCCAAAAAATACATATAAGCTTATCATGATATCTCAAAAAGTTGTGGGCAAGTTATGACAAAACTCGGTGGATGAGTTTGTTAGGTTCTTCGACTTCGACAAGAACAAGCAGATTCAATTTTGGTTCAGATCAATCCCATCAGTGGGATACAAAACGTAGGGAAAAACGTTTTCCTTTGAAGGGGAAAAGGGGGGGGGGTATGCCTTTGACTTGTATCTGGGTACCCCAAATTTGTGCAAACTTTGATGGAGATTGGGCCAACCGTTTTTTCCTACGATTTTTATACACACATACATGGAGAGAATTTCCTTGTGTGGGGGAAGGGGGGGGGGGAATGCGGGTTCTGCCCATGACCTGACCCTTAGAACCCCTACCACATATGCAAAATCTGGTGGAGATTGGTCGAGCCATTTTTTTTGTAACTCTGCAGCAAGAAACAATACACCTAATTTGTGAGACGCAAGTTGATGGATGTTAAATATTCCACGGTGTTATTCACGAAGATTAGGCGAGCTACCCCTGGCACCATGCAAAATTTTAAATCCCAGCCCGAACCTACAGGAGGAAAAAAAGCTAACCTAACCTCATCAGTGGCACAGCTGCACCCACAGCCCACGATGCTTCCCCATAGCCTTGTGGTGCAAATGAAAGAAGAAGAAGATAGTTTGGTTAGCAATCTAACCTGGAATAGACACCTCAAAGGCGATAATACATCACCTGACATATCCTAAAAGTCTGTAACAAAACTCTTGTCATCCACGGCAACAATGCTTACAATAACTGGCAAAGTAATACTCAAGTTTGACTATTAAGTGCCAAAAGAAGCATTCATTTTAAAATAGAATTAAAATTCGAGCAGCATGTGGGAAAACAGGGATTATTCACGAAATACAGTGAATGGACAACAAACAGTATAATAAGCTGATGAATATTTAGCAGAATGCACAGTAAAGCACAATATATTCAGGACTTGTTTGGGAATTGAAAGTGTTGATGTTGATGGTATTTAATTTTGGAGCTCTCGCTTTTTGCTGAACATATTGTTGTGATAATTAGAAATTAATAAACAAAACAAATACGAGCATGGTTCAAAATTGACCTGGACTTTTGATGACACTTAATTAAGTTTTTATGCAAGCTATGTCACAAAAATTATACATTACATCTCAAGGTGTTCTCCACCTTTACACACAGGTGCTTGTACTGTTGGAGTTCACGCTTTTTGTTCCTGAAGTGTAAGTGCTATAGGATGTGTGTGTAGCTAGTGAAGGACACAATTCTTAATGGCCTTGTTCACCAAAAGACGAAGTGCTCCCAAGGTGCTCTTTAATATGGATGTCCTTCACAGCACTCATCACCATACATATGCAGCCCAATCAGCTGTAAATTACAACAGGATGTTTTTTGTTGCCTATTATTTCATAATTTCTTGCTTTTCCATTCTCTTTTTTTATCTCACTTACTGTCATCTTGTTTTAACCAAATGCATGAAAGCAGGAAATGTATAATTATGAGTATTGATTACACACCCTGTTGTTACAAACAATCTAAAAGTTATTAATTTGCATGTAATTATTTTGGCTAATTTTATGAGGTGCATTCAAAATGTTCTCGGAATAAGATGCTTCCATTGGTCTGTTTCAATGGTAGAAATGATAACCGGTTTCAACCACTGCACCTTCCTACAGGCCTGTGGTGGCGATCAGCCTTTGATACATTAGCTGTTATACTTTGATACACCTTGGTGGTGTCGGAATTTTGCAAAGTGGCACCTAGTGTACTTGGTTAGAGGAATTCTAAAGGCACTCAAGATCACACACGGCCACTACAGTGGGCAGTTAGGGCCTGGTAGAAATTGTGAATGAGCAGGTTGCCGCACTGGAACAAGGTGAAAGATCCTTGGTGAAAGTGCATAAACATGTGAGCTGCAGACTTGTGAGGAGTGATATAAACATCTCCGAACAACAACCACCACTTTGATCCTCGTGCATGATGGAACGCAGGCCTCTGTCCCTGTTGCTACCAGTGGAACCAAATCTGAAAACTGAATGCCACTCCTCTTTTAGATTATTTTCTCGGTCTCGATTGCACTGCTGGTCTCCCTCCTGGATCACCCTTCACCCAGATTTCTCTAACTGCAACTATCCTTGAGGCCCTCCAACTTGACTGCCAAGTGTTGCCAGCACATCCCTGAAATTGTTTCTCACCATAATCTGCTCATGGTTTCTGTTCAAACCAAAACACCTATCAGGCAGCTGCCTCAAGTAATCATGCATCTCATCCAGAAATTATGAGTGGACATATAAATGTATGCTTCAATATCCAGCCTGCCCAAGGCTGGCAGTTAGCACAAGTTGAGAGGAAAAGGAGCCAATAATTTAATATTTACATTCTTGATCGAATTATTATCATAAAAAAGACACCATAATTTAATTATATACACGACAATCACCATTTTCAGAAGTATGTATTATGCCATATGTGGGGTGTGCTGGGGTGTGGTGTGTCGACCTATGTACACACACTACCTTCAGGATTTAAAATCCTACCATTATTTTAAATCCTGAATTAATAATGGTGCAAGAAACTTTATATTAACAGATGTATCGGCAAATAATCAGACCATGCAAGGTCCATGCATTTTACAAACAACTTGAACTTCCACTTAAAAGTTATAAGCAGGGTGATGGAACTTTAGGAATGACCGTGTGTACGTGTATACATATATCTGTGTGTAGGTATATATGCGTGAATGTGGGTAGCCATGATTGATTGTCACATTAATAGCTTAGTCCGAAACGGAGGCTTTTGGATATATGATCTCGATATTCGTGTCCATGCGCGTGTGTGTGCGTGCGTGTGTCCGCAACCATATATCAGACATGTATGACCCGATTTTGTTCATACTTGTCCGAAAGACAACACATGATGGTATACATATGCACCCCATTCTGTTTCACGAAGCGATCAAAGATGGCTGACTGGCAGCCATTTTAGTTGTCAAAATTACCCAATGTTGAACATGTCCTCGACCATTTCTCGGACATGCATTTACCGATCTTGTAAAACTTGGCGCAGAGATGAAGTGAATGATGCCTTACATTTGCACATCATTTTTTTCTTCCGAGATCACATCCAAGATGGCCGACTGGCGGCCATTTAAGTTGTAAAAAACCCAATGTTGAACACGTCCTCAACCATTCCTCGGACATGCATTTACTGGTCTTGTTAAAACTTGGCACACAGATAAAGAATGATGCCTTACATAAAAATGCATGTCATGTTTGTTTTTTTTCGTGATCAGATGCAAGATGGCCGACTGGCAGACATTTTGTTAATTAAATGTGTCCCCAACTATTTCTCTGACATGCATGGTCTGGTTTTGTTCAAACTTCGCACAAACTCAGTACATGATGGCATGCACATGCCGTTCACTTTGTTTTGTGATCTGATCAAAGATGGCCGACTGGTAGACTGGCAGCCATTTTAATTGTTGAAAAAGCGCGGTGTTGAACACGTCCTCGAACATTTCTTGCACATGCATGTTCCGATTTTGTTCAAACTTGGCAAATGTCATGACACAAATGTCACAAATGTTCTTGTATGTCACATGACCACTCAAGTTAGTTGCTCATGCACATAAATATATATGGGATAGAGGAGGAGGGAGAGAGAGAGGATGTAGGTGGGGGGGGGTGGGTAGGACGGAGGGAGGATGAGGGAGAAGGGGGGAATGGGGAGGGGGTGTGGGAGGAGGTAAGTGTGAGGGGAAGGGGTTCTGGACTTGCTTTTGGGAAGAGGACTTGAGGGGGTAAGGGGAGCAGGGGTTCTCGACTTGCATTTGGTAGTGAGACTTGTGGAGAAGTGGTGGTGGAGGGGTGGGGGGGCAGGGAGTAGTACAGGATTGAATGAAATGGGGTATATTAAAACGGCACACGGAGACTGCCAGGAGATGTCCATGTGCAGAGGGGAGGTGGTTTGGGAGGAGGTAAGTGTGAGGGGAGGGAAAGGCAAGGCAGCATGAAGGGAAGGGAAGGGAAGGGAGGGAAAGCAGCATGAGGGGGAGGGAAGGGAGGGAAAGCAGCATGACTAGAAGGGAAGCAAGGGAAGGCAGCATGAGGGGAAGAGAAGGAAGGGAAAGCAGCATGAGAGGAGGGAAGTGAAGGGCAATAAAACACGCCCAAACAGCAATATTTTGGGCAGGAGCATTTAATATAAAACTGGGCAGGAGCATTTAATACTGACGCTATCTACCTGGAAAAGGCCTACATGTATGCTTACATTTTGAAATTTGGCTGAGATTAAGAGATTCTTGAGCTTATCCCGTGTGCGGAAATGAAATAAAGCCACGAATGCTGGCATCTCCGGATATCCTATACTGGCATAAGCATTGCAATGTATCCAGCAATTCATCAGTATGATGATCAGGCATTCGATAGATAATATAAGTGAGGAAAGTGAAAAAAACTTTATTGTTAAGAAACCATTGCAACCTCTTCCAAGTCAAGGCATTGTTGAGCAGGCCAGAAAAATGGTCAATTAAGACCCCGGTGAGGGACAGCAAGGTGACCAAAGATGAGCCTTGATAAAGGATAATTAAATAAGGCCATTAATTATCTTCAAAATGGGTGCTTACATGAACCCAAACACCCTATTTTCATTCATGCACTACCTTGGAGTTCCCTTAGTATTCATGCAAAGTTTGGAGGACGCTAGGTTTCATGGTTTTGGAGTTATGGAGAACTGATAGACAGACTGACTGACCGACTAACGGGCTGACTAACGGACACACTGACATTTATTAGTGTAGATGTAGTCGGTTCAACTGAGCTGTGGTGTGTATTTGACCTGGTGGGCCTCAAATCGAGAATGTGGGTGCATAAGGCACTGGATAATATATCCCTTGGTCCGTTGTATAACGTGCCCAGCAGTGCTTCACACTGTGGGGACTCCTATTTAGGCTTTTGGAGATAATTCTTTCTTGGGTCTTAATAATTGCAGGGAGAAAAATGTTGCGACCAAGAGGTTGGTTGGTGCCTGGCGAATGGTATTTATATAAACCTGAGGCATCTTTGCAATTCTGCCCCATATACTTGCTAAATGTGGAAGAGAAGATTTTCTTTAGCATTATGGCTGGAGGATTATAGTTTACATTGAGTAATGTCGATGTCAGTACATCTGTGCAGGAGTCCATTGTTCTACAATGTCCAGCCTGAGTGGATCATGCAGCCATGATAGGGAATACTATTCTCTTTATAGGATGGATTAAATGGGTAAACATGTCATTTAACTATATCTGAACATGCCTATGGATCTGTAACCCATATCAACCATTGCAAAGAAATGGAGTTTGTTTCAGTCCTTGATAAGGTCAGACAGTTTGTGAAATAGTATCTCATGAGATTTTTTTTATTGTTGACTATACTACTTCCTAGTCTGCTCTTGAGGTTGGGATAATGAATCAGCTAAATCATTTTGCCCCTGTTCTGGTGATTGCTATAGAAGTTGTGGTGCAAGGAGGATAAAGAACAGTGGTGGATGTTTGGCTAGGAATTATTCAACTGTTACCACCAATGATAACCTTTCTGGAGGACATTGTGGTACTGTGATGCCTGATGATTATGGTGCAAGAGGGTTGTCGGCAGATGAGAAAATGTGCTAAGCTGGTCACTTATGAAATTCAGATTTTGGAACCACCTTCGCGGAGCTGTTCTTTCCCACTCTTCCCTCCAGGGTTTCAAGCAGTCAGCGCATCACAAGCTCATGTCATCCCCCTTCCCGACCCATGATTTTTAACACTCCCAATTAACCCTTCCTTGCCCAACCCTCTGATTTGTTGTTTCTAATATTTCCCATCTCTTTCCTCATTTCCTGTTCATTTGCTCCTTTACTGGTGGTCAATTGTTGCGCCGCAGTCTTGGCCTGTTTGCCCCTCATTGATGGACACCAAAACATTGAAGTGGAGCAGTGGGCAGATGAAATTTAACAGCCATTGAGAACAATGGCTTCCCAGGTGAGGAAAGAGTTGGTATTTTACAGTAATTGGGTCTATTGTCCCACAGGCCCATGCAGGTCTATACGATTGCAATGTCCAGAGTTATGGTAGAAAGGAAAGTTGGCAGCCACATATGGATATGGCTAGTTGTAGCTATAACCCTGAGCACTATTGCCCTGTATTGCACAACCTGTAAAATTTGGATATCAACCACATCAATGATCGACTAATTTAAGATTGTCAAGGCGATGTTATCTTATGCTTGGAGACTTGATTGACCCACTTATATAGAGGTATAGCAAGTGGTCTGTGCAGACAGGAAATGGGATGTAATTCAAATAGTAGATAAAACCAGAGTTGGTGTCAAAGCCACCCAATGCTCGCCTGTTTATACATTTATTGTTTTTAAAAGACTAGTCTAATAATATTTTTAATAAAGCATTCCAGTGAAGTCTGATCCAAATAATTTTAAAGCAATATATGTATTTGTACTTTGTAATCGGTAAAAATAGTGTGGTTGATAAAAACATAAGAAAGGAAATAACTTGCACCAAAAACTTTAACATTTTCACGCTGACGCTTACGCTCACGCCGTGTGGAGCTCATGCTTGTGGAGCTCACAGTTCTTTGGGAGGATAACAATGAGTGTGCATATTAATGAAAGGTGTCAAGTGTGCTGGCCTACTTTTATCATGTGGAGACATTAGTTGAAGGTGTCATGTTCTGCCTGTTGATATCAGCCATCGGCAATGTTATGCCCAACCAACACTTAATTACTGAAGAATACTTGGGATTCCATCAGGAGTTAGGCTCCAGTTCTACACTGAAGCAAATGTGTCAGAATGTTTCCCTGATGCCTCCTGGTGACACTTTTGGGAAGTTGCTGGAACCACCTGTGGGAAATCCAACTGGAAGAGGCTTGGAAAGGACAAGGTTTTACACATTCCAGCTGATGAGGGAGGCATCAAACATAGTCTGGATACATCATATGTTGGAAACGATATAGTGTCCGCAATTTGTTTTTTTTTTCTCATTTTTACTTGTTCCATGGGTAGATGAGGAATTCAGAAACACTTGCAATCTAAAGCCGCCCTTTAAATTATCAGCATGTTTTGAAGAGATCCACTCATTAGTGATTGTTCAGTGCTGTTTAAGGCAGAAATATGGCAGAAAAGAGTCTGCAGCAACTAAAACCCCTTTAAAAAAATTCAACGTGATGCCATTGTGATATAATGCCAAAAATTCAACGTGATGCCAAGCCCATGGCTTGTCATTTCCATCAAGTAAGATTCAAGTCAAAACTAAAGTATGTGCATGAGGGAGGAAGGTGCAGAAGTTCTTGGAGCTTTTGGCACATCTCCCATAAAGTAAATACAGCGGGTGTCTTTTCAACTGAACATGTCAAAGACTTCAGCTCAAAGGATTTTGAAAGATGCTGAGCTGCATCCTTACAAGCTTTGCATTCTTCACAAGATTACTTTGGAGGTTCAAGCTGCTTGCACATCATTTGCACAGGACATATTTGGGAAAATCAACCAAGAGGACAGTTTACTTTATCAAGTCTTGCTCAGCGATGAGGCAAATTTTCATTTCGATGCTGGCATGAGCAAGGATTGCAATCAATTTCCAACAAAATCGGGCAGATTGCACTTTCTGGCTTTCCACTGCAAATGAAAAGTTATCCACGAAAGAGGCAGACACATTGAATTAACTTAACTGCTTTTAAATTGCTTCATAAACAAATAAATAATGCAAAACCCTGTTCTTGATTCATGCTCATTTTAATCGGATGTTTGTACGACTAAATTAATGTTGTTCAGTCACATGTGGGAAACTATTAAAAAAAAAAATACATTAACATACCATGCAAAATAAAAAAAATTGCACATATATGTAATATATGTGTATGTGTATAAATGTAAATACAGTATGTGCATATATGTGTGGATATATATGTGTATATATGTATATATATATATATATATATATATATATATATATATATATATATATATATTTATATATATTTATATACCGCCTTCACACAACCACCTTCTGCGCAACGCCAACCTGACTTTGGCTTCCAACTGTTCGATCTGCACAGTGTGGTTCCTTAACGTTTCATTCTCCATTGTCTTTCTTTCCTCTCTTAACATCCTCAGCTCGTTTTGTAATCACGTCTCTTTGTTTTGGTGTTTCCGTAACTCAGAAGCTTTTTTTTTCTAATTCCTTTCTCATCTCCACACCTTTCACATTCTTCCTTCCTTGTTTCATCCATTCTCTTGCTCATCTCCTTTAGTCGGTCAATTTCCAAGCCGTATTCTTTTTGTTTCCTATCCGCTTCTTCCCATAATTCCTCTCTTATCTCTGCACCTCTTTTTCAGTCTCCCTTGGAGGCATGGTTGGCGTTGTGGAGAAGGTGGTTGTGTGAAGGCGGTTGTGAGAGCGATGTTGGTGGTGGAGGTGGTTGTTGTGAAGCGGTTGGTCCAAAATAACGATAGCAAAAGAAAAACGGCAAACTCAAAGATCAAAGCCCTGATCACGCGAATAATTCCCATTAGACAACGGTGGGGATATCTATCTGAACACAGACTTGCTGGAATATCTGAACTAAGGACCTATATGGTGTTCTGCGAATTTCCACAGACGTAACACTATATATATATATATATATATATATATATATATATATATATATATATATATATATATATATATATATATATATATATATATATATATATATATATTTGTATGTATGTTTTATATATATATATATATATATATATATATATATATATATATATATTTGTATGTATGTATGTTTTATATATATATATATATATATATGTATATATATATATATATATATATGTATATTTGTATGTATGTAATATATATCATAAGCTTTCTATCATAAGCCTATCATAAGCTTTCTCTAAATCCACAAACACACAATGTAACTCTTTCTGGCCTTCCCTATACTTCTCCATCAACATTCTCAAAGCAAACATCGCATCAGTGGTGCTCTTTCCTGGCATAAACCCATATTGCTGCTCACAGATCGTCACCTCTCCTCTCAACCGAGCTTCCACTACTCTTTCCCACAACTTCATGGTGTGGCTTAACAACTTTATCCCTCTGTAATTTCCACAGCTCTGCACATCACCCTTATTCTTGAAAATCGGAACCAGTACACTTAATCTCCACTCCTCCGGCATCCTCTCACTTTCCAAGACTTTATTAAACAATCTGGTTAACAACCCCACTGCCATCTCTCCTAAGCACTTCCATGCCTCCACTGGTATACCATCTGGGCCAACCGCCTTTCCACTTTTCATCTTCTTCATAGCAGTCCTCACTTCATCCTTACTGATCCACCCTACTTCCTGATTCACTATCTCCACCTCTTCCAACCTTCTCTCTCTCTCATTTTCTCCATTCATCAGCTCCTCAAAGTACTCCATCCACCTTCTCAACACACTCTCCTCGCTCGTCAGCACATTCCCATTTGCATCCTTTATCACCCTAACCTGCAGCACATCCTTCCCAGCTCGGTCCCTCTGTCTTGCCAATCGGTATAAATCCTTTTCCCCTTCTTTTGTATCCAACTTCTCATACAGCTCGTCATATGCCTTTTCCTTGGCCTTTGCCACCTCTCTTTTTGCTTTTCGACGCCACTCCTTGGACTCCTGCCGACTTTCTTCATCTCTCTGACTATCCCACTTCTTTTTCGCCAACCCCTTCTTCCTTATACTTTCCTGTACTTCCTCATTCCACCACCAAGTCTCCTTATTTTCCTTCCTCTGTCCAGATGTCACACCAAGTACCTTCCTAGCTATCTCCCTCACCACTTCTGCTGTAGTTGCCCAATCATCCCACCCATCTTTACCACCATCCAACGCCTGTCTCACCTCCTCCCTAAATTTCACGCAACAGTCTTCCTCCTTCAGCTTCCACCATCTGGTCCTTGGTTCAGCTCTCACTCTCTTCCTCAACCTCACCTCTAAAGTCATCCTACAGACCACCAATCGATGCTGTCGAGCTACACTCTCCCCTGCCACAACCTTACAGTCACTAATCTCTTTCAGGTTACATCTCCTACTTAAGATGTAATCCACCTGTGTGCACTTTCCTCCACTCTTGTATGTCACCCTGTGTTCCTCCTTCTTCTTGAAATACATGTTTACCACTGCCATTTCCATTCTTTTTGCAAACTCTACCACCATTTGCCCTTCCACATTTCTCTTGTTGAGACCGTACCTCCCCATGACCTCCTCATCCTCTTTATTCCCTTCCCCAACATGTCCATTGAAATCTGCTCCAATCACCACTCTTTCATCCTTGGATACACTCTCCACCACTTCATCTAACTCACTCCAGAAATCTTCTTTATATTCCATCTCACACCCCATATGTGGGGCATATGCACTGATGACATTCATCATCACCCCTTCAATTTCCAACTTCACACTCATCACTCGGTCAGACACTCTCCTCACCTCCAATACCCTCTTGACATGATCTTCCTTCAGGATTATCCCGACACCATTTCTCCTCCCATCCACACCATGGTAGAACAGTTTGAAACCACCTCCAATGCTCCGAGCCTTACTCCCCATCCACTTGGTCTCTTGCACACACAGTATGTCCACCTTTCTTCTCTCCATCATATCAGCCAACTCTCGCCCTTTGCCAGTCATCGTCCCAACATTCAGAGTTCCAACTCTCACCTCCACACTTCTACCCTTCCCCCTCTCCCACTGCCTCCGGACTCGCCTTCCCCGTCTCCTTCTCCTCCTTCGCCCAGCAGTAGCACAATTTCCACTGGTACCCTGCTGACCACCGGTACCGGTGGCGGTCGTTGGTAACCCGGGCCTCGACCGATCAGGTCAGGTATGGGAGCATGTGCCAGAACAGCGCGTCGCTGCGTCCACTTTCCGCCGGTACTCCAGGGGCCTCCGTCTGGCCATCCCCCAGGCAGATGCCAGGCCCATCCCCATCTCCTTGAGATGATGGTCAACCTGCTGCAACCATGAGGCACGTGGTCGGCCCACTGGCCTCCTCCACTCATGAGACTCCCTCGCTGAGAGAATCTGGTGAGCAGGATCAGCGTCAGGAAAGCGAGCCACATGTCCATACAGCCGCAGCTGACGCTCACGGACTATGCAGGTAACAAATCTCATCCGAGTCTCTCTCAGCAACCGCTCGTTGGACACAAAATCCGACCAGCAATAGCCAAGGATTCTCCGAAGAGACCTGGTACCAAAGGAATTAAGTCTCCGTCTCAGATCCTTGGTCAAAGTCCAAGTCTCGCACCCATAGAGCAAGACTGGAAGTACCAAGGACCTGAAGACTCGGACTTTCGTCCTCCCGCACAGGTACCGGCAGCGCCACACCCCATGATCCAGTGAATCCATGACTCCCCAGGCCCGACCCAGACGTCTATTGACCTCCGGCTCACAACCTGCGGAGACATGAATATCACTGTCAAGGTAAGTGAATCTATCCACGACCTCAACATCCTCACCACAAACAGACACAGACAGGACAGCAGCATCCAAGATGTCACCGAAAGCCTGGATCTTTGTTTTGACCCAAGAAATCCGTAATCCCAACGGCTCCGACTCCTCATTCAGCACCTCGAGGGCCCCCAAGAGGATGTCTAAAGTCTCTGCAAAGATGACTGCATCATCTGCAAAATCAAGGTCCGAGATCTTGACATTGCCAAACGATGCACCGCAACTTGATCTCTCCGACATCCTCCCAAAAATCCAGTCCATACAAGTGCTGAAAAGTGTGGGGGCAAGTACACATCCCTGACGAACTCCAGTAACAACTGGAAATAAGTCAGAGGCGGTACCACCACACTTCACAGCACTCTCAGTACCAGAGTAGAGTTCAGACATCAGATCGATCAGTTTCGGTGGCACCCCACGAAGAACAAGAATCCTCCAGAGGACATCCCTATTCACTGAATCGAACGCTTTACAGAGATCAACATAGGCTGCAAGCAGCCCCTGCCGAAACTCTCGTCTGCGTTCAGTGAGGACACGAAGAGCAAGGATACGGTCAATCGTTGACCTCTTTGGTGTAAAGCCTGACTGCTCTGGACGCTGGTGCTCAAGCAGATGGTGGCGAACCCTATCAAGAATTATCCGAGCAAAGACCTTGCCCGGCACTGAGAGCAGCGTCACCCCTCGGTAGTTGTTGCAGTCTTGGCGATCACCCTTCCCTTTCCAGAGAGGGACAACAAGGCCCCTCTTCCAGTCAGTTGGGATGATGCCTGTGTTCCAGGCAGAGCACAAAACTGCATGCAACGACGCGAGTGCAGCATTTCCACCAGCCTTGAGAAGTTCAGCATGGATGCCACAGATCCCTGGAGCTTTGCCCCGTTTCAACTGGTTCACCGCAGCCCGTGTTTCCACAAGCGATGGTGGACCACAGTTGATTCGAGGGTCAGCAACAGGGATTGTAACACCCTTGACGTCCAACTCGACAGCTGGGGGATCAGCCTGGTACAACCGCTCAAAGTAACCGGCCCAGCGAGCCTTCACTTCAGACTCCTCTGTCAAGAGCCTACCACTCTCTGCTCGAACTGCAGTGCTCCGAGGGATGGGCTTGGATGAACGTAATGCGCGAATTCCCCTGTAAGCGGGACGAGAATCACCTGTCCACAGGTGATGCTCTACCTCCTCACAGATTCCTCGCACATAGGCCTCCTTGTCCACCCTCAGTGCACGTACAGTTTTACGCCTCAGCTCCCTGAACAGCTCAGCTCTGCCATTCAGCCTGGCCCTGCGACTCTGGTCAATGGTATCCAGTGTCCCTTGAGAGACAAAATTCTTCTTTGCCCTGCGGTGAACTCCAAGGCATCCACCGGCAACATCAAGGACGGTGGTCTTGAAGGTGCTCCACAACTCTTCAGGACCCCCAAAGCACCCAGAGCCGCAAGTGTCCACTCAGCCTGTTCGCAAACTCCTCAGCTACTCTCTCATCCCTGAGCTTGGCAACATCCAGCCTAGGCTGGGATGGTACCATTCTCCAGGATTTAAGGTGCAGCTTTAGAGTTGCTACAACAAGCCTGTGGTCAGTATTGAGGAACTGAGCACTCCGGTAGACCCTGCAGTTCTGGATCATCCTCCAACGACCGTCAATGAGGACATGGTCAATCTCCTTTGCCACACCGCCAGCGTTGGAATACCAAGTCCAGCGATGAGCTTGCGGGCGCTGAAACCATGAACCAGCCACCCTAAGTCCATGACTTCTTGCAAAGTCAAGGAACTTAGTGCTATTCTGGTTCATAGTTCCTGACCCATGGGGACCAACACACACCTCATAACCATCCCTATCAGTTCCAGTCGATGCATTGAAATCCCCCAAGACTAGAAGTGTATCTCGTCTGGGGCACTGATCAACCACAGACTCGAGTGTGGCGTAGAATGCATCCTTCACGGTAAGATCACTCGCCTCAGTCGGAGCATAAATAGAGACCAGGGAAATGACACCTAAGGAGTGACGAATCCTTAATCTCATAATACGCTCGTTGACCGGTGTTACCTCAATTATCATTGGGGTCAGCTTATTGGACACAGCTACAGCAACTCCTTGGGTATGGTAACCATCAGAGCGACCAGACCAATAGTAGGTGTAACCACCCACCATTATCTCGCCGCAATCCGGTCTCCGAACCTCAGAGAGAGCTGCAATCCCGATGTCCAAACGCTTGAGCTCAGATGATAACAGAGACAGGTGATCATCCTCTCTTAGGGATAGGACATTCCAGGCACCCACCCGAAGGGACCGCCTCAGGTTAACCCAAGGAGACCGCCGTCTGGTGGACGACACCTCAGCACCACTCCGACACACTCTCCCGCAATCTGACCCAGGGATGTTTCCCCGTGGTTTCCCTCCTATCAAAGTCTGGGGTCCCGAAGGCTTTGCCCCAATCCCATCA
>NC_140966.1:24410161-24417661 GCF_056783735.1 Eptatretus burgeri | reverse complement strand
ATATGTATATAGCTCCTAATTATATATATTACAATATGTATATGTATATAGCTCCGAGCTCCTAATTTGCTACAGACACGATTACCACTCGCGCGGCTATGGACCAAACTACCCAACTTTTGTCGGGTGACGCACCATGGATCATCCCTCCACCGAAATGCTCAGGTTCCGAGAAACTGTAACCTCAACTCTCCCTCACTGGCTGCAAAAGTTCCCTTCACAATTGGGTTTACTTTGTCTGAGTGTGTGTCTGAGAGTGTTGGCGCCTGTCCGTGAAGTAAGCCTGTTTAAGATCTTTTATTGTTGTGATTGTTGCTTTTATTAATCTCGCGTCAAGTCTGCACTGTGTCTGCTTTTGTTTGTTGCTTGTATAATTGTCGCACCCCACACATCTCTCATCTTTCTCTGCATTACATTCCCAATAAACCTTTTGTTGTGCCACATGCTTTTCCTCACTTCTTGTAAATAAATAATAATTGTAGAAATATGTATATGTGTATATATATATATATTGTTACGGATTCGCGCCCGCCGGCGTGCTGACGGCCACGTAACTCGAATCGCGGCACGTCGCCCACCGGACGGACAATCCAGTCGTGACCCTCTCGGACTAACGCCGGGAACCAGTCACGGGTGGACCTTTCGGTCTCACCGCGATCGAGCCAATCAGCCCCCGCGTGGGATAGGGTTGCTCGCCAAATTCGACCTACCTAAGTACCCACACGGAGGGTAGACCGGGCGATCGCACCTCGCCGCAGGTCGACTTTGGACACGGGCCACTTAAGCGACCCGTTCCGTACTATCGGGATAACCGAGCGGTGTTATTCGTCGACCTCGACGGTTCGATTAATTATCGGGCGTATTCAGCCCACTACCAACCCTTTACGTGAAGCAAGATGAGGATTCAATGAAAGAAATGACGAAGCGAAGCGGGAAACAGTTCAACACAAAGCACATTTATTCGCGATGAACGGAAAGCGCACATATACAATTCCACCAAAAGCACATAGAAAAGAAAAACACAATGCAATTTACACAAAAAGCAAATGCGACAATGCAGATCTAATACCGACTACGCGAGCACACGGCAACACTTATGCAATTTTACTTCACAGACGGCGCCGACAACACATACCCAAAACCAAGGAAAAGAACACCCTCAAGGATGAGGCGGGCCTGAGGCCGAGACCGGGTCGGGCCTACCCGTCTGGTGATGAGACGCGGAGCGGCGATGGTGCCTCAACTCCGCGGGCCTCGCGGGTAGTGTCTGGTAGGGGGTGGGAAAGGGGCCCCCTTGGTCGCACTATCTCTGGTGAAGGATACGGATAACACTTGATTGGCTCACTTCCGACTCTGCAGATAAACGGCGAGTTGACATTTGCAGACTTTGTTCCAGTCTTCTGATGGCTTCTTCAGCCTTAGCTACATTCGTTGCCGTTTTCGGATGACCGGACTTCTTTGCAGTGGCTACGGACCCTGTTGCTTCAAATTTCTCGATAGTCAATCGTATGTTTCTTCCCTGAGGTGGGTTAATATCGAATTCCTGTGCCAAACGGCGTGCCGCCATCGTTGGTTGTTCATTACATTTGTAGTAATGTTTCACGGCCGCAATGCCTTGATTCATTGAAAGCTAACAGCTTGGTTCAATTTGGTGCAAATCCAGTAACTTTCCAAACTCGCAGCAATAACCTGCAAAACAAAATCAAAAATAAATAAATTACGAAAATTAATAATCTGCAAGACAATTATTAACAACATGACTTCCCAGAAAGAATCTGACAGCCGAAAAAACAGAAATTGGGCGCTACTTTTGACCCACCCTGTATATGTGTGTATCTATATATTTATGTCTGTATGTATATATATATATATATATATATATATATATATATATATATATATATATATATATATATATGTACGTATCTATATATTTATGCATGTATATATACATATAACTCTCTCTCGAGTGCAGCCTGTGGCTGCTGGTTGCATCATTGGTTGGGACGCGGCGATGCCGCTGATGCAGTGTCCCCCTTACCAGTACACTGGTACTCATTTTGCCGACCTCGGAAGGATGACAGGCTGAGTCAAACTCCTGATGTATATTAATTCAGCGGCCAACGGGCTTGAACTCAGGATCCGAGGATCCCAAGCCGCCACCCTAACCACTAAGCCAACACCAGGCTTTATGTATGTATGTATGTATGTATGAATGTATAAATATATATGTATATATATGCATATATGTATGTGTATATATATATATATATATATATGTACAGTATATTTTATATATATATATATATATATATATATATATATACATATATATATATATATATATATATATATATATATATATGTATACATACATACATACATATTGTTACGAATTTAGGTCTGCCCGGCGTGCGATCGGCCACGTAACTCGAATTGCGACCTCGTCGCCCACCGGAACAGACAATTCAGTCGTGACCCTCCTTGGAACTACCGCCAGGAGCTAGTCACGGGTGGGTCTTTCGACCACACCAAAATCGTGCCAATCGGCCACCCGCGCAGGATAGGGTTGTTCGCCAAACTCGACCTACCTAAGTACCTGCGCGAGTAGTTAACTGGGCGATCGTACCTCGCTGCTGGCCGGTCAAGGACACGAACCGCTTAAGCGGTCCATTCCGTGATTCAGTGATAACCGAGCGGTGTTATCGCCGACCCCGAGAGATGTGATTCTATTTTCTGGGTGCTTACACCCTTCTACCAATTCCTTCCGTGATGCAAGATGGAACTTTCAAACAAGGGAAAGGACGCAACGAAATGCGGAACAGTTCAACAAGCACATTTATTGCACACTCAGACAAGCACGTATTTTACAGCCATACAGAAAATCATGCACGTATAAGAACAGCCAAGCAAGCAAGTGAAGAATTACAACCGAATAAAGTGTCTTTATTCCACACGCACACTTAGACAATTCTACTTATAAGATGGCGCCACCACATGTATTTACACAAAAGCAAAGGAAAAAGCCACCCTCAAAGGCAAGGGTGGCAGACAGGTCCATGGACCAAATGTGCATGGAACCTGGATGAGCGGCCAGGTCCACTAGACCGAAGGGTCTTACCCGCGCCCTCGTGGCGCGATGGCGGGCAAGCCGCGATGTCAGCGTAGCTGCGCCTGACTTCCTGCCCCTGGCGTGTCCGGTGAGCTCTCTCCGGCATTCTCCGCGCAGGCACGTGTTTCACCGTTGGCACCATGGTTGGGGAGGGGAACAGACGGGGTTACCGGCGCTTTCTTAGCCCGGAGCTCGGTAAGGGAGAGGGGAATTGCTGACGCTCCGTCCAATGAGTTGACGCTCTGGACCGCACTGGCTCCGGCGAACTCCTCTTGGCTGTGGCCTCCACTATGCCCCTTCTCTGGCGGCGGTCCCCACTCAGCCCCCTGGTTCGCCTCTGAGCCCTCCTCCGCATCCCTGCTCCACTCAGCAACTCGCCCTCCTCGCCTCTCAACTTCGACCTGAGCTCCGAGCTCCTTCCTCTCCATCGATCGGCCCCCGTCTGCCTTTCCCCATCTGCTTCGAGCTCCATCTCCCGAATCTGCCCCACCGATACTGCCACTGCCGACTCTGCCGCCATCTGCCTCTTCAAGCTCCGTCCTATTCTCCGACCCCTCCAGACTGCCGACGCTCCAGACCCGATTTGACTGCCTCGAGCTGCGTTGTGCTCACGCTTATATAGGCCGGGGGAGGAGTGGATATGTAAATTTGTGGATCACAGTGGGTTTAGAGGCAGGGCTACACCACCTGATGCTCAGCCATTGGATTGATGAAAAGTGGGCGTGAATCATTCCTGGTCCGATTTCTGCTTCGAAACGATCTTTCGACTCCTGAAAGAAAACTCCTGGGTCTCACTATCAGCCTTGATATTTCCTGGGCAAACCACATTTCACAGTTGGCCTCCAACGATATTCATCAACTTGGCATCCTCCATCATTCAATGTCCTTCCTCAGCACACCTGAACTCCTATCCACCTACAATGCCTTCATCCACAACTTGATGGAGTACTGCTCTCCCTTTTGGGCTGGCTCTCCTGCCTCACATCTTGCACAGCTTGACACCTTTAAACCAAGGCCTTCAAGGTCATTGGAATCTCCCCCGATGAATCAAACTTTGGTGCTATCATTTTCCCAGTGCAGACAGGTCAGTGGCTTCTCTGCCTTGTACCTTCTCCTTTCTGATCTTGCACCCTCTGCTCTTTCTGTGCTTTGTCCCCACTCAAGTTTCTGCTGGGGGGCTATGGGTTCACCATCAAGTCCCTTCTGGTGAAACTCAAAGACTCCAGACTTGCTGCTCACCTCCAATCATTTATTCCTGTTTTCCCACCTGTGGAATCATCTTTCACGTTTACTTCAATCTCATTCGTCCGCTTCAATTCTTCAGGACAGCTGTTCACCACAATTTCAGATCAATCCAAAACCACGATCATTTCTACCCTGATCATGCCCCTGCCCCTACCCAAAACCCACCTCCTTCCAAATTTCTCGGTTTTCCTTCCCATGAGTTTCCTGTTGAATCCATCTTTTCCACCCATGCCTGGTGTTGGCTTAATGGTTAGGGTGGTGGCCTTTGGATCCTAGGGTCCTGAGTTCAAATCCTGCTCAGCTGTTGAGTTCATCCCAGGTTGGGTTAACTCGGCCTGTCATCCTTCCGAGGTCGGCAAAATAAGTGCCAGCATGCTGGTATACTGTGTCGGAGTGGCGACCCTTTCAGGACTGTGCTCAATAGCCAAGGAGACTGCTTAAGCAGCACCAACGCTTTGCACAGAGAATGGTCCCAATGGATGGATGGATTTTCAGCCCATTCATCCTCCTTTACCTCTCATTCTTCCCATTCTTCCCCACTTCCCATATTTGTTCAAGTCTCCCTCTATTTTGTCCTTCAACCCTGCTGTTGGTGTCCTTCCCTCTCTCTCTCTCCTGTTCCTTTTGTTCTCTTGCACCCTGATTCCTTCATTATTCTCGCTCTTACATGAGCCTTGACCTTCTATACAAAAACATTGTGATTATTCGGCGATTTGACTTTCTCCAGCAATTGTAAATGACTGAAACTAACGCAAACCATTCAGTATTTGCTGGGTTGTAGTTCACAGAGGCTTGGCAACATCCAATTCATATTTGCTTGGTCAAGGGGTCTATCGATTATTATGAGCACAACATTTTCCTGATATTATTTCCAATGCTTGATTTCCAAAATGTTGACATTCCGACCTTGATGTTCGGATCATATTCCCGTCATAAATTTTATTTTTCTCTATCGGTTTCAACACAAGCCATGACTGATTATTTATAAATAAATAATAAAGAAAAAAAAGTAAGACTTGCCACAAACAAGGCATATTATGTATTTCAGATAATCCAAGTAAAGTCACGATATCAGCTCAACACTGGTTGATATTTTAAAATGTTTATTGATTATTTTCATTCCACATGCTTTGTTTACAGCATGCATCTGTCCAAGGTTTACTTTTCCGCTTCAAAAGGCAAATGCTGTCGTCCACTGCTGTAATGATAAAAGGAATTCCAATTTCAAACTTCTGCCTAAGGTCATTGCCAACCAGAGGTAAGTCCTTTCGCCTTGCATCGTAATGGGATTTATCATTTCTTTAATGGTTGGGGTGGATGGAGTGTTGCGTTTGACGATGCCTCAAGCTCTAAATCCGTGGACCTACAGTTGGATTTCTCTCTGAATATTATGATGGAAATTCGTTTCTCACTGGTTTATTATTTCCCATGGCCTCTCTGATTGTACACAGCATGTGCTGTTACTTCTCGTTCTTTCATTAAAAAGCCTGCATTCCCACTCACATCCAGTGTCTGGCAGTTCCATAGTTTGGTAGCACATACATTAACAGCTGTGTAATTTCGTTATTTTTATCTTCCAATTTACCACGAACTTTTGCGATATGTACAAGAAACTATTATTAGTAAATTTAATCTCCTTGACTCATATTTTCCAGGGTTTAAAAAAATTTATTTTAGGTGTGTTGTATTATTCTACAACAAGACACAATGTTCACGAAGGAAGCGCTTTTATCGGTGTATGTAGTTTGTTTGTGACATTTCCATTATCGTCTGTGATTAATGGGGTGTCTTTATATATTTTCTTGGAGGTGTTGAGATGCTAATCAAGTAATGGACAAACAAGGCTAAAATTTCGATGGCGTCAATGTCGGCATTTCCATGGAATCCAAAACGTTTTCTCTTGTGAACGTCCTTGAGAGACGAAGGACAATAGTGCTGTGAATCTACGATATGTAATAGAAATGTCAGGAATTTCTTGCATTACGTTACGGTAACTGACATTAACTTTGGTTAGGTCCGTGGGGTTATCGACCGTCAAAATGGAACAAAAGACCTGCTTTAGTATTGCTTTTTTCATGGCATTTATTTCTTGGATTGAAAGGCCTTTGCACGACCGGGTTTACCAAACTCTGCTCTGCAATATAATTACCAAAGACAGGTCATGATTGACCAAATGTTTTATGCCCAAGGGTGTGTTGTGTCCTTTCGTGTGATTTAGTGCCCTGGTAATAAGACAATTTGCTTTTCACACACTTTTATTCCCACTTTCCTTCATTTGAAATCCTTCTTGTTGAATGTATACTGTTAGGCACTCCTATAAAGGTGTCTCAGACAATCCAGAGAAAATAAATTCACAACCTACAATGGACTGATGCCACCCATTCACAGCAATATATTGACTTTGGGCCAAAATTTCTGGGTGCAGGACAATGCTCAACTTGAAGAATGGTGGTGTGTGTGTGCTTGTGGATTCATAAGCATTGTGGTGTTTAGATTATACAAGGTTAATGTATATTAAAAACTGGAGATGTGGAGTATGATGCTTCATGTTACTTCAAGTGCCTTGAGATCAAGGTTTTATAAACACAGCACGCAACAAATGTCACGGGAACAAGTCCTTGAGCAAGGCTGGGTTTCTGGACTGTTCAAGTTTATTTCCAGATCTGGCTATGTTCCAGTCCTGTAACATTGCAATCTTGAAATGTTGCTTTAGCAAATCCAGTTCCAAGTGGGTGACTACCAGTCTCGAGCTCATTTGTAAAAGGATGGCAGATTTTGCTACCACTTATCTTAATGTGGCATTTTGAACGGCTTTTAATCTCTGCATTTTATGGAAATGGATTTTACATTAAACTCGAGACCAAAAACATCCCACCATGCTTGAGATATCTTTAATATCCAACTTTCACCTTTACAATTTTGCTTTCCAATATTCATTTGTCTTATTGCGATTTATTATGTTCTGCTTTACAGGCAAGTGACCTCTGTGACCATTGCTTTTTGTGAAGAGCATGATGCAATGCATAATTTGCTGCAGTTTTTAACCTAGCTCACTGACCGTTTCACGCAGCCGTTTTTGATGAATAAGCATGACCAGACCATGAGCAGAAAGGATAGGAAGCTATTTTGCTCTCAACGCTCCT
>NC_140966.1:24397661-24402661 GCF_056783735.1 Eptatretus burgeri | reverse complement strand
ACAAGATGCAGAAACACAAAAAAGAAAATGTTTCTTAAGTAAATGTAAATAGCTCTGTTTGTTGTTTAAAGTGCAGAAACTTCAATTCAAAATGTATTTGTGCTGGTTCATCATATTATTGTGATAAGTTAAATTAATAATTCGATACATCATTAATTTTGCTGATAATACCATTACTCCACAGAATTTTTCAACTTGATATTGATGAAGGTCATTGTGATTAATTAATATTATTATTTAGGAGTTCAGTTATTGAAGATATCTGATTGAATTTGAACCAAACCTTCCTATCACATAAATAGCTGCCTACATCTGCTTTTCTATAAGAGACATTCTTGGCAGTCTTAATCCTCTCCATAATGGAGGCAGATAAAGAGAGCTTAGGAGAGGTTTAATATATATGGTTACTTAAGGTTTTGCACATCATATCCGAGTATTTCCTTCCACTCAGTCTCCTCTACTCCTGTCAGCCTGGTGTTCCAGATGAAGTCTATTTTGTATGGAGAAAGATGTCTGTGAAGATTGCTTTGGTAACATTTTCAGGCCGCATACCCCAGAGGATAATGCATTTACAAGAGCGTTAGAGAACCAGCTGTCTGGTCCACCTACTGTCAATGAGAAGCTTACTACTTCCCAGCTGCATCCACCATAACCATTATACACATTAGCGCAGAGGATGATGTACATGTATGTACACATCCATATCAAGAAGGAGAATGGCAAGTTCTGATGGCAGAATGTCATGTACATGTTATGGTAGCAAGAATGCTTTTGGTTGATAATTCTGTTTTTCTTTTGGCTGTCTGGGTACAAAGCCAATCGGAAAGCTCCATTCCAGCCATCTGTGCATATATAGTTTCAGCAGCTGCAAACTTCCTTGCCCACATTGAACAGCTGGTGAAAGATGGCCACTCTTTAATACCACCCTTAATCTCCATTGCTCGGTCCTCGGCGGCAATGCGGTGGAAAGAGCCAAGTTGTGACAGCAGGGGCCTTGACAACAACAGCTGCATTCTCGCCTCGAGGGAGCTGGTGATCCTCATATCAGGAAATAGACTGAATATCGTAAAAAAAGCTCAGTTTGTTATGGCCGTCTGCATATCACACATGGTTTAGTCACAACAAGCCATATTGAGGTTCGACATGAATTGACAGTACTATTTAATAATTTTCTGAGATGCAATTCAAGGAGGACTTGGATCAGGTACCAAAGACAGTGATTGGAGTATTACTCAAGTAGATTGTACAGAATCTCTGGAAGATTCTACACTGCATTTTCAAATGACTTGATTAAATACTTTTTAAGTTGGAATGATTAGAATACCTCTCAATAATAATAATTCCCACTCTCATGATTTGAAACATCGATAATAAAATAGTGTATAAGAAAGGTGGAAGATAACAAGGTTATGGCCTCTGAAGTTGTTTGGCTTTTTTCTTCCAATTCCTGATCAATTCCCTTTTTTCGGTTTTTATTTTATTCCATCAAATGTTAACTTACTGCTGTTGCATTTTGATAATAAATGTATTTAGTTTTTACTTAGTTGCCTGTTTGCATAAATGAAGTTGCTTGATTTCATTCTTAATCCTTTTTACTTTCGCTGTGCGTGCTTTGTTTCACCATATTGATGATTTTTATTTTTATTTTTTGGTTCTTGTGTTTCTGAGTGATGCATGACTTCCCTGTGTTTGACATTCGATTGCTGCGTTTGAATAAACATCTAACGCAGCAACTAAACAGCATCAGTCCCCTTTGTCCCACATCCAGGGCACCTTTTCTTATTGCATGCACAATTTTCCAAGTTAGCTTGCTGAAGAATGTGGATTCTCAGATGTCTTCTGCAATATTTTTTTTTTCTTAAAGTAATCTAAAGTTCATGTAGAGCTTGTACATATCAAATTCAGGGCAAGAACAAGCATCAATGAACTTTTACACGAGTACACAATGGACAAATCAACATGGTACATGTTACAACATTGGAATTTAACATGGGATTCCATTATCATGACTGATGTGATTAAATGGGAATACTAAACAGACAAATTTGTCATATAAAAATATAGTTCAACATTTTGAAGCTTTTTACATGCAAGCAATGAAAATTCCTGCTTATCAGTGATATTTCCATTACCATTAACATGATTTGCTTTAGCCACATCCACACTAAAAAATTAATCAATTTGTGGTTTCATTCAGCTTCCGAATGCAATAGAGGGGAAGTCATCCCAAATATTCCCATTTATATATGATTGTTCCACATCAATTAGTTGATTAAATATTGAACATAAAACTTGAAAAACAAATCCTTAATATTTATAAAGATTGAGAAACAATGGAAATGAAACAAGCGGTAGATGTTTTGAGATAAAGAGTGATTAAATCATGTTGGAAATAGTTCTTGCCTGACACCTATCAGGAGTGAATATAACTTTCCACTTGTCAGCCGAAGCTTTGACATTGTCAGATCAGTCTTGCTATAGAAAGGCATGTATTGTTTCATTATACGAGGTGTTGTGAATTGCGCTGAACACTAGAAGCTCAAAAGCAAATGGCCACAAACAGGATCTTTTGATGGAGATTAGGTCATTGACGAAGCAACGGAAGATGGTTGTGTGAAGTAAACTGTCCTGAGGAACTTATGGTTATTTCTTAATCATGGTGTCATGACTATCCTTCGATCCTGACAACCATCTTTAAATGTGTTAGGTATGATTGTAACTGTTGCAGGATCCTCCCATCAGTCTTCTCGAGCTTTCTCGGTGTTCCTTGGTGCCAGACATGATTGAATGTTGCCTCGTTTTCAAGGGCAGCAACTCTCACTTCTCCTCCTGCATTTTTTTTTTGTGTCATTGTTTAGATTAGGGTAGTGATTAGAACTGGTGCAAAGTGATTTTGACGACCTCAACTGAGCATATCTGAGTGTAATATGTGTTTTCAGAGGTTTCTCTGAATGGCATTATTGATGAAACATTCCATGACTTTGCTGTTGATTTGGAGAAGGCTGATTGGGAGATAATAGGAATGCCATTTGGCCTTCTCTTTAAGCATAATAAATACCTCGGCAGTTTTGTTCCCTATATAGTTGAGTTGCTGTCAGCATTTTAGTTTCTGTTGATTGTTGAGAATACTCAGCTTTATGCTTTACATGGGTGCACCAGGCTACACCATGATTTGTTACAGGGATGTTCCTTGAACCCTCCTCCTTCCCATGAAACCCCTTTTATACTGACAAGTCTACACTGAGTTTAGCAAACAATGTGACTCGATCTTCATTGGCATTTGAAGAAGGCACACTGTACGCATTCATAGTCTCAGCAACCATAACATGCAGTATTGGCACGAGGAAACGTGACAGTTCAACAGGAAAAAAAAAAAATACTTTGAGAAGTAAAATTTGTTGAGTCAACATCGTTTGAAACTGAAGGCAACTCATATTAAGCTTCAGATTCTATAAGCAGTGTGAAGCTGTTGCTTCACCCCTTTGCGATTGTCCCAGCTCTCCCTGAGGTCCTCATGTTTTGTTTTCCTTTTGCTTATTGCTTTCCCTGCCATTATTAACTTTGTTGATGAGCCATTTGTCTCTATAGTGTTTACTGTTTTCTCATATTTTATGCAATTTGTGTTTGTTTATTTTTTTTTCTTTGGCCTGAGTTATGAAATTCCTGCTCATCGATGAGAGAAAGTCAAAAATATTGTCCCTTTTCAAACCATTTGTGATCAAATTAACATGACTTTTATTCTAATGGCATGAGGAAACTCACCCACCACTGTGAAAATGTGTGCATGACATTGGCTGGAAACGATGTAAAAGAGCTATCCCTTGTGCCAAGTTTCACTGGCACAAGAAGCATTTGTTCGTGGTTTGGGAAAAGGGGAGGGCAGGATTTTTTGGCCTCACCTCGGACTACTGTTGCAGATTCTTGTAACCATTTAATTTGAATTATTGTGCAGTGATGAGATGGTTGTAAGTTTGAAGGACTTTGAAAGTAGTCAGATAAATTATTGACTTTTCACACTTTAAAGGATTTAAACTCTTGCTATTCAGATGAAATGGATTTTTCACACTCTTGCTTCAGATGATGAAATTGATTTAAGTTCAGATGAAATTTAACTTCAAGAATGTGGATTCTTTTTTCTTTTTTTTTTCTTGCAAGTGTGAAAGTGGCTTTCATTGTTTGCGACCACTATTTCAAATTGAATGTCCTTGGGGGCATTTGAGCCATCTATGAAGTGAGAACTGTGGTGCCATCTGAATGCCAGATTGGTGGGCCCTATAGATTACCGCCTCCATTGAAGGTCATTAGCATGCCATTTTTTTCCTGACGGTTCAATTATGATATGTTTATTTATTTGGAATAAAATCCATTTCCATTGCTGCTGATGAGGGAAAAGAGCACCGTTGCCAAAAAAAAAACTTTCAATAAATGCTTGATCAATTAAAATCTTCAAGGAGCATCATTTTATCAAGTACGATACGGTGCACTATCCTTTTTTTGTGACCAATTTGGGCATGCAAGTACTTTAATCACATTTCTTATAAATTATTGTTAAATATATTGCATATTAAAGTGTATTCATTCAGTCTGTCAAGTTCTCTTTCTTCGCTATCATGTAATATGCTCCTTTCACAGTTGTTTTTTCAGTTGAGTCTGAGCTTGGAACATTTACAGTGAGTGGGGTTAAATATTCCTCACCTTTCAATGATTTCTAGCTTCTTTTCAAAGAGTACACCATGGTTTGTTGTTTTGTCGATTCACTTTTCAAAAACTTTTCGGTTCACTTTTCAAAAAGTTTTCAGAGATTTAACATAATATGGCAGAAGAATGGTGAGATTGATAAACGTGTCAACTGAAAGTACAATGAATGATCGTTAAGTTATTGGCTTGAAAATAATGTTGATTAATGCCATTAGCAAAAACACTTCCAAATAATTTTTACAATCAATGTATTTTTCTGCAGTTTTTTAAAATTTTTAAACATTAAGTTGAACATTTCTATG
>NC_140966.1:24380161-24390161 GCF_056783735.1 Eptatretus burgeri | reverse complement strand
GTAGTGGCACGCTGGTCACGTTTTGTGGTGGTGTATGCATGCCATGTTGGTGTTATCTGTTTGCCTTTTGTCCTTTTTGCTTTGCACCATCTCATTATTGACACATTTATTTGTGCATTGTATTGTATTGTGATGTCAATTGTTTCACTGGTGAGACCATCTCCTTGGCTTTTAGCATACCAAGCCTCAAGCACCAATCACCAATATTTATTCATTGTGATGCCTCGTATGCCTGTTTGCCCCAGGTCAAGGCAATATCCAGATTGCACATAATGCCATGCAATAGCAGGAGTCTGTCGTGTCCTACCCAACCCCAATGCCCTTTTATGTTCATCCAATCAAATTTCAAATTTCTCCTCGTTTCATCAACATATACATTACCACACTCCTTGCAGCTGAAAGACACTGCGCTCCATATCCATCGTGTTACTACAAAACTGAAATACCAAATTACAATTGGCGATAAATCGGGAGTGGTATGTCATATCACCTGCACATATTCCACAGATGACGAGTGCATTCCTCACTCTTTTGTGTTACTTCTTGTAAATAAGTCATTTCCTTCCCAAACAAATGTTTTTCTTGATATTGAATACATGGGGCCGAGACAGGCTCCTTGTATTTGTGATGTACCTCGATAAAGTAAATTTTCTTGTCAACAAGGAACAATAGGAGTAACTTAGACACAGGAGGAGGCCATTTTGGCCCATCAGACCTGTTCTTCATTTATAATATAATAATTCATTCTATCAGTTTGTTTACTTATTTTCACTTGAGGAAGGGGGGGGGGTAATGGTATGGCAGACAAAGGGACATCATCAGGCTTGTTTTTGGGGGGGAGGAGGTGGGAGGGAAGGGGGAGAACAGGAGCTCACAAAGTGATCAAGTCACTTAATACAGTGAGGAACTCGAGGGGGAGCACTCGGTAGAGTGCAAAACCTCCGCCGCCAATACTGCTGGGTCACTCAAGTGAACCTTATATCTTATTCATTAAATATGTCGTCAACAGTGCTGACAGAGTTATAGTTCTTTTCTCCAACATTTTTTGTTTTTTTTTTGGGGGGGGGGGGGGTGGAAATCACTTAAAACATGTAGAAATGCAAAAAAAAAAAAATTCAAATATTTTTTCAAAATGGCCGCCATAACGGCCATATTGGATTTTGGACCGAGTCCAAAATCTAATGGCATGGTCCTTGGACCATACCTAATCCCCCACCAAGTTTCGTCGAAATCCGTGAAGTTTTTCCGCAATACTGTTCACAAACAAACAAACAAACAGAAAGGGGTGAAAACAGTAACCTCCGATCTTCGATGGCGGAGGTTAATAAACAAAGACTGACGGCACATTAACTTTTTGACAAGACTCTCACAGAGACATCACAATCACTACACATGCAGACTGGCATCCTTCCGTATGCAGCACCATCTGGTCCTACAAAAGTCAATGTTCCCCTTTATCACCAATGCTTCGACATAGGTACCTATCTAATTCCAGTTTAAAACTATCTACTGTTTATGCTGATACTACTTTTCTAGAGAGATTATTACAATAATTTACTACTCTCGAAGCGAAATACCCCTGCCTTACTACCAACTTAACTCTCGTTAGTCCTGTCATTGTCCATTCTGCTGAAGACTCTTCTTCATTTATTTAGTGAAAATCCTTTGTTATCCTAAATATCTCCATCAGGTCCCTTCATAAATTAATCACTTCCTTTCTAATGTATAAAGTCCTGTCTCCTTCAGCTACTCCTCATAGCTTAGTGGATAAAGTTAGTTAGGGAATCAGTCTAACAGCCCAACGCTGAACCCTCTCTATGTAAGCTGTGCTTCCTCGGATGTGACCGTAACATTACACAATATTCGAGGTGTGGCTTCACTGAATTCCTATGCAGTGTGAGCACTTCTTCTTTACATTTATAATTTATCCCCCTGTAAATACAACCAAAAACCCTGTTCACTTTACTTTTAGTTACCTCGCACTGTGCTGTCTGCCTCTATATCTATGACCAACCCCAGATCCTGTGTCATCTGCTCAAATGCAAATGCAAACAGATAAACACCCATGGTATAAAGTTGAGTAGCACCAGTGATGGAAAATGTGGAAAAAAAAAATAATGACTTCTAGGAGTTGCTTTTAATCAAACTCGGTGGCGTAATGTTTAGTGCGTTCGCTCTGAGTCTGGGAGGTCGGTGGTTTGAAAGCGACTCTGACCGATTCATATAAAAGACTAAAAGATGGTACGTGCTGCTTCCTTGCTTGATGCTCAGCATTTAAAAGGATAGAGCACAGATAAGCAACCATCGGATGGCAACTATGTGCAGCCTTGATAGGCCGAATGACCTCCTCCTTGTAAGGGAACTCGTATTACAGGCAAATATTACTCGTATTACAGGCAAATATTACTCGTATTACATATAGACATTTGCAAGATAGTGGGAAGGTAGATTGTAAGTAAAGCCAAGGATATGAATGAAAAGTTGGTGATGATCTGACAAGTAAGATTTCTTTACTTTGCACTTCATAATGTTTCGTTTTAAAGCATTCAGCTGGTTTCGAAGGTCTTGCTTGTTCGGATATGTGAAAAGTAACTGCTGTTGAAATTTTGGCAATTATACAAGCAAGTGTTATTGAGATATTGACAAAATATTTGGCCTGTTTGGCATTATCATCTGAGTGTTTGCCACACATTATTGCGACCCAAGTTTCAAATACCGTCAGCTTGTTCATCGTCAGCTCATCTCCTTGTGATTCATGTGATAATATGTACAAGCTCCATCATAGCCTTGAGAAATGTAAACAGATTTGCTTTTGTAGCATTTGACAAAGTAGCTCTGTGATGTTCAAACAACCAACCATCATTTGCTCATTTAAAAATGTTCCATCGTGAACTGATATACACAGCTTTTGCCTTTCGTAAGACAAATTGCTTGCACCGTTGCCAATGATTTCTGTTTCATATGAAGTCCCATTACTCAATGTACAAATCTAAACACAATGATCAAGATTGAGACATTAAACATACTAGCACCTAGTTTGGGATTTACAGAAACTGGAGGGGAAAAAAAAAGAATTGATGACATTTAATTTTGGTTTGCTTGCCCGTTTCTCATTCCCCATCTGTACCAATGGCTCACGATGCTCGGAATCCAAGTTCAAATTCCATTTTTACGAGACGTATTTGTCCATTGTCACGAATGTCCTTGTAATTCACATCAAAGTACTCCACACTGATTTCTACTCATGTGCGTCATGCATGCGATTTATCTATAAACTCCACGATGAGCCGACAGATCAATGTCGAAAATAGGTACAGCAATGGATAGGGCACTGGTGAGAAGTTCATGGTGAAATACCCATCCATATGACTCATTCTGCAGGAGTGGGGCATCACAGAACTCATGGCACTTCGTGAACATTCCCCGGTCAAGAGTTAACCCTGAACTGGTAGTTACTTTATATCACAGGATACTGCCAAAACAATCCCATGGCAAGGAACATGCCTGGTGGATTTGCCATCACTTCAGCAAGCGGGATGGTGACTGCAATCACCATATTGTAAAACATTCGGCCATTGGGCCGAGCCAGTCCAGAACATAATTAGAAATTCACGGGTTAGGTCATGAAATGATTACAGGTTTTCTTCTCTGTGCATATTGGTAAGCATATATTGGTAAGCATTCACTTAACACTTTATGGACTGACATATTTAGAAAACCTTGTGCTAAAAAAATAGAAAAGGGGAAAAAAAATCTTCATTGCATTTTTGGATACAACAAGTATCCTTGGAGATGGGGACAATTATTCATTGAAGGAACAATTCATTTGGCCTGGTATTTAGTCATGTTTTAAATGTATAACACGTTTGTGGAAGAAGAACCTGTCCATGGGCACCCATCATTGCTTTATGTTGGATTTCCCATCCTGCAAGAGCCCTCCTTCACCATGCTCTATGGAAGAACGAATTTGCTCTCTCATTGCCTGCATGTGACATTACGGTTTTAAATTGCAAAACACGTACATCTCAGTGGTTTGTAATGCAGACCAGGTTGCTTTATGGTGACAAAATAAAGTACATTTATGACAAAAACAGCATGATGTGGTGTTCCGAATCAACCTTTGAGATGTCATTAGGGAGGCGACACAGCTTTGAAAACGGTGTAAGAGCGGGAAGCATGCGTAAAATTGAATGAGGAGGAGGAGGAGATTGGGACCATACTCTGTGCAGAGCATTGGTGCTGCTTAAACATTCTCCTTGGCTATTGGGCACAATCCTGGACGGGTCGCCACTCCGACACAGAAAATTGAATGATGTGACATCATCATGACATTCAGCAGTTTTGTAGTTTTTCTTCAGTTTTGCATAACAACCGAATGCATGAAAAACACCAAGTATCCAACTGCAGCATATTATAAAAGAGCACAAAAAGTATCTTCGGAGTCCTTTTTTTCATTTCTTTTATCAGTTTTCAAAGTCAATTGAAACAATATTTTAATAAATCAAAACATTAAGAAAAGCTTGGGTGGGTGATCGTGGTTGTGTGCCGCTGCCTTTCACAGGTCGCATTATAATGGCCATTCCAATTGCACTGAGAGTATAATGTGTCAACCAGACTTGGTTCATTCCCTTCACACATAGACCAGATCCAGTGGGACAAGCAAATTATCCCCTTCCGAAAGGTCATGCTTGAGCCAACTACGCATTCAAATGTCAGTCCAATTATGACATGGTAATTCTCCTTGATAGCCCACTCTCCTGAAAATTGAGATGTACTCACACATGTTAGTCTGCAGTAAAACCAAAGTTTTGAGAGCTGAGGAGTGTGCGGATCAGAGTTTGGATGTCAGTTTCCGAGGAGTGAATCTTTCGGAAAAGACAAAGGTTTGTAGCACTGCGTTATCAAATGGAAGACCAAGAAGGAACCCTAAGAAGTAAAGAGCAAAGATGGAGTCATCAGGAGGAACCAGGATAGGATTTGGGTTTCAGCCACTATTCCAACAGGTCTGTCTGAACACGACAAAAGCATTTGGTTTGGCCGAACTTACTGTCCTGCCATTATCTATGGAAATTCTCATGACAGCAAGTAGTTACCTGATCCACTTCTACACCAAATGCTAACTTGTTCGCTGCATGCCCTGTATTAAATATTTTCACATGATTGCCAAAACTTTACTCTGGATCAAAATTATTGGGAATTAATACTATCTAGTTCTGAGATATGATCTATGTTGACAAGGCATTCTAATCTAAATCATTAATACTGTTGCTTTTAGTTATATTTAAAGCCATAACTTCTGAGAGGCCCGTTGTGATGTCCTCAGCACTATAGCCTATTGGCAGACCAAATATGTGCTTTTTCTTTAGTAGAGACTGCATTTTTTTTTATTGCTATTATCTTCTGTTTTTTCTGCTTATTTAATTATCAACATTTTAGTCTTACACCCCCAACTTCCCTCACCGATGTACCTTGTGATATTTCCCAGTTTATCCAAAGATCAACCATCTTCTTTAACATGCAAAACATAAATACAAACATGACAGCAGCTTTATTCCTCCGTCTGAAGGACAGTTTGATCCAAGATGCAATACTACAGCGGCAGTTTTAGTTGGACAATGTTGACCACATTGGGAATAACAGTACTGTACATATGGTTTCCTCTATATCCATTTTGTCCACTCCTTGCATCCTCCCGATCCCTCATTCCTCCACACACATTATTTGTCCAAGTCTGCCTCCACTTCATCCTTCAACTCTGCTGTTGGTGTTTCCCCCCATCTCTCTACTGTTCCTTTTGTTCCGTTGCATCCTGATCCATTCAGTGTTCTTGATCTTCCACGAGCCTGAACTCTGTATCCCAAAAATATACGAGTATAAAACAAATACCAAGAACCAGAATGCTCTTTGAGGACCACACTTTCAAATTCCCAATTTATCTTGCATATCATTAATATATATATATATATGTATATATATATATATATATATATATATATATATATATATATATATATATATATATTGAATATTATATGTATACATAATATATATATATATATGTATAGATAATATATATATATATGTATAGATAATATATATATATATATATATATATATATATGTATAGATAATATATATGTATAGATAATATATATATATGTATAGATAATATATATATATATATATATATATATATATATGTGTAGATAATATATATATGTATAGATAATATATATATATGTATAGATAATATATATATATATATATATATATATATATATATGTATAGATAATATATATATATATATATATATATATATATGTATAGATAATATATATATATGTATATATGAATGTGTGTATGAACGTGTGTATGCATGTATGTACGTACATATGTATGTGTATATATGTATCTATTTCTATATGTATATGTATATGCAGCTGATATCGTCAAAGAATGCAGCTGTTCCTCAAAGGTGTTTTCCATCACTTGAAATTATGTTCTCGGCCATGGTCAACTGTCAACAGTTTCAGAAGAGAGACCTTCTCATCAACCAGAAGTCTGTGGTTTAAAAGTGATGAACAACACAATCACAAGAGTCAAAACACAAAGAAAACCTTCATTTAAAAAAAATGAAAGAAAACATATATAATTGTGTAAATATAGAAAGAATGATGAGAAAATTTGAATTTTATTATCGGCAGAGGATGATGTGCAGGGGTAGCAGAAGTGGTGGGGTGGGTGGGCAGAAGATGAAATACCATCAAAAAGCCAATTGCATTTTTAGCTCTTGCATGGTAGTAACTTAAAATTGTGGATCAGGCTCTTATCGAGAAGAATGTATTCAAATAAGACAAATGACAAGAACAAATCATGAGTCCAGGAATGCAGAGATCTCCATGCGGCATTACGAGATCGGGATTCTTAGATCAGTGAAGATAACGACCCACAAGGGGAAACTCATTTATAGCATTAGTCCTAGACTCTTGTTTCTCCAATGGGAAATGTCTTTTCCTCCAAAACATTTTAATTAAAATAAACAGTGGCAAATCTAAACATGTACACTTCAGCTTAAAGACCAAAATTCATGGTCAAGCAAGGCCATGATAATGTTTGCTGAAGCAAGATACCCATTCAATCATCCACTGGTTCTAATGCAGAAAGGTATGATCACACAAACTTCACCTGCTGTTTCTTTATAAAGAAAAGTAAATAATAAACAAGCACAACATTGAGATAATGCTGAACACTTACTTCATCCAAAGAACAAAGCACATTTGGTCGTGCAGAGCTTGTCAAAGCCAAATGCATGCACCTTGGCCTTGAGGCAATAATACATCGTCTTACAAGAAACCCATGCATCCTCACCATAATGGGCAAAAGTAAGGTCAGACAAAAAGGTTATTGTTTCTTTTATGAGAAAACTTATTTTTCTAATAAGAAAGGTACAAGGAAATCCAAACAATATGAGAAAGCGAAACATGCACTTTAGTGCAAAGACTTACTGTACATGGTAGAGTTTGATGATGCATGATGTTTAGTCTGGAATCATAGGATTTTTTTTCTGACGATGCCTTTGAGATGGATATGACATCGTGGACTAGCATATTTCCCCCAAGTAGTCCAGATTGAACACCATTTGACTTTCTTCTTTGGGTACACCTGAAATTAGTGGTTTGTATCATGAGACTATGTACTTTCAAAGATCTATTGAATGAAATCAGAAAATAATGTGCTAAAATTGATGTTTAGAAACATTCAAAGAAACCTTCATACAATAATATATGTATGCATGTCAGTCGCTCGCAATTGGAGAAATTAATATAATAAATCGATAAAATAAATATCCATATGATTCCAGACTGTTGAAACGATCTGCACAAAAAACTTGCAACTTTATGGTCCTAAGGCCAAAATGTGTTGTCTTACGAGTTGCGCTTGCTGTTTCAGTCTTCAATGACATTATCTTTGAGACAAAGTCAGGTTAAAATACAGATTTCACCAAGCTATCTTACCACCTTTCATCCTGCTTATATGTTCAGTATCTTGCTCTTACATCATCGGACACTGCATGTATGATGGTCTAGCAATGTTCAGCATAAAAGAGGAATATGTATATATACTGAACAAAAATATAAACGCACCAACCTAAATATCTAAGTCAAGATTGCCATTATGGGAAAATGGTCAAACCGATGATATGTTTGAGCAATGGTTCCTTTGTTTTGCTCAAGACAGATGTTCCCATTGAAATTGACCACTCTGAGTGTGTGGACTCACACGTTGAGTAATCCTTCCCATGAGCACCATGGGGCTTGACAGAGTGATGGTCAGTGAGCGTGACCAGGACACAAACACTCCCTATAGCTTGCCCTATAAAAGGCCTCCCCAAAATGTGGACTGGTGCCAAATGTCAACATGCCACAGATGTCACAAATCTTGAGGGAGCGCGCCATTGGCATGCTGAATGCTGGGACGTCAGTACGGGCCGTTGCAGCACACTTCAATGTCCACCACTCCACCATTAGCCGCCTGAGAACGCGCCTCAGAGAGACTGGAAGCACCGTGAACCGCCCAAATGCCCGGCGACCACGTGTGACCACCGCCGGTCAGGATCGTCACATGAGGCTGCAACATCTCCGGGATCGACTCCGACCGGCCATGAGGACTGCCGATGAGACTGTTGAGCTGCATAACAGGCGCATTTCAGCCCAGACGGTGCGTAACCGCTTGAGGGAGGCCAACCTCCGAGCCCGCCGACCACACCGGGGACTCGACCTCACTGCAGTCCGGCGTCAGACCCGACTGAACTGGGCCAATGTTCACTTGCGCTGGACCCTCGCACGATGGAGGAGAGTGCTGTTCACTGATGAGTCGCGGTTCCAGCTGTATCGGGCTGATGGCGGACTCCACGTCTGGCGTCGGGCTGGGGAGCGCTACACTGACGCCAATGTCCTTCGTCGGGTGTCACACGGTGGTGCCAGTGTTATGGTGTGGGCAGGCATATGCCATGGAGAGCGCACTCGGCTTCATTTCATTGAAGGCAACTTGAACGGGCAGCGGTACAGGGACGAGATACTCAGACCCATCGTCGTGCCGTTTGTGCGCCTTCACCATGTGACGTTTCAGCACGACAATGCTCGCCCCCATGTTGCCAGGATCTGCATGGACTTCCTCGGTGAGGAGGACATTGATGTCCTCGACTGGAGGAATGGGAAAACATCCCTCAGGCCACCATCGATAATCTGGTGATGTCCATGCGCCGGAGATGCACCGCTCTGCGCGACGCCAACGGTGGACACACCTGCTACTAAATGTGTGAACTCTGACAGTGACACCTCGGTTGTGTCGGCTGTTGTAGCGCAAAGACTGTCGCCAGAATTCTCAAGGAGCTCTGAAATTTAATGCTCAATTGTCATGGATTCTATAACCAAATTGTTGTGAAGATTTCGTATTAATGAGTTCGAGGTAAAATAGTAACAATCGCTTGGTGCGTTTATATTTTTGTTCAGTATATATATATATATATATATATATATATATATATATATATATATATATATATATATATATATATATATATATATATATATATATATATATATATATATATATATATACACAGTAAGTCCTCGCTAACCGGAAGTTCGCATATCGTAGTTTCGATTATTCGTAATTTAGTTTTAATGACCAATTTTTCAATTATCGCAAACATTTTATGCCTATCGTAATGTCATTGCAAGGAAAAACGCAAAAAAAAGTTTCAAACTGCCTGCAAAAAACAACAATCACACAGGATGCGCATAAACATACTTTCACTTTACTGCGCATGTACTGTATGCTGTACTGTACGCTGTACTGTACGCTGTACTGTATTCTCTTCACGCTCGCCTGCATACCTTCCAGTATGAATCCCAAGCGACCCGCAAGTCTTTTGCCGAGCACACCTCGTTTCAAGCGACAACGAAAGGCTGTCACATTGAATGTGAAATTCGATAT
>NC_140966.1:24352661-24372661 GCF_056783735.1 Eptatretus burgeri | reverse complement strand
AAGCGGTCAGTACATGGGATGAGGGGAATGTGGTCCAGTTTATTCATTTATTTATTTTTATTCATAGCTTTTACTTGACAAAATTGCCCATGCATGCATTTCCTGAGTGTGGGAGCGAAATTCCTTGCAATTCACCTTGGTGAAAAATTTAATTCACACATTTATCTGTGCTTGTCAGATAAATCTCCTTCAACGCCTTTGTATGTTTGAAGATGCAGCAGAACACTGGTATCTGGTAGCTTGTTTTGATGATTATGGACAACAAAAAAGATGAACTACATCAACTAAAAGTTGATGAGAGCATGTTAACCTCTGTGGGAAACGTGGTGCACCTGATGTTTCAAGCGTTGTCCACATGGAGCAAAAGATGGATATGTTGTTGGTTGGATTGTTTACATAGTGTTGGACAGAGGTAAAAGAGTCTCCTTTTGGTCTTTGAAACCCTGCCCAAAGCTGTATAAACCCTTCCACATTTCATTATTTTGTTCTGAAGAATGGCTAATGCTCGAAATGTCAGCCACATCTCGTTTCATGTTCCAGCAAACATACACTTTTCAATGTTTAGTTGATAAAAATCCAGTGCATGTTACTTGTGCATGCAAAGATATCTCTAAGTCCAAAACTTTTGAAACCATGCAAGTGAATGCATTTGTAATTAGCACGGTACTCGGGAAAGTGTATACCTCTGCCAGGCTGAACAGTTGACATTTTGTATCCCACTGATGGGTCGGATCTGCACCCGGCGGACCTGAACCAAAATAGAATCGGCTTGTTCTTGTCACCTCACCAACTCTTGCACCGAGTTTTGTCACAACTCGTCCACAACTTTTTGAGATATTGTGCTATACATAGCTTTTGGCCCCATCTCCCAATGGTGAAGAATCACTTTAAAAATTCTCGGATCCGGATCTTCACCAAAATTGAAGTAATTTTTCCTTGTTACACCCCCAACCTCTCCACCAAGTTTTATTGGAATCCATCCACAACTTTTTGAGATATAATGCAATATTGTTTTTAGCCCCATCTCTCAATGGTGAAGAATAACTTAAAAATTAAATAATACTCATATCCGAATCTGGCTTCGAATCTTCACCAAAATTTAATCAATTTGTCCACAAACTTTCTGTGGAATCCATTCATAATGTTTTGTGATATATATCCTTTTCAAATTTCAAGTCAATCGGATGAAAATTGAGGATTTTAGAAATCTCAACAAAGTTGTTGTCCTATTAGGCTAGTGGCCAAATGAGGTTTTGGGTGGCATACCCCTACCCAAGGTAGAAGAAGTCACAACCTATTTTTTCTTGAAGAGGGATGTTTGGGGAGTTAGAAAATCATGGTTGTGAACCTGAGATTATTGCACAACATTTTGAAAATCATGTTTACATATGTACCACTACAGACTGCAAAAATGGATTTCATCGCCACAGATTTGGGCTCATATTAGCTCATATATTTGTTAATACTGGTGCTACAAACACAAGTTTGGTACCAAAATGTGAGGAATGATGACATATATATGTACATTTGTGATGTAACAAAGGCTTTTTTGTGACCTACAGGCAAAAATAGTGGAATTTTACTCAACAAATCAGCTTCGGGTTTACCAATAAATATCAACTAAACAATTAATTTCTTCATAAGTATTTGAGTTGTATTACTACATATTACATCAAAATAACCCTCTATCATTCTCCTTTTTAGAAATATAACTCGTAAAGATAAATCAGTTGAATTAATAGAGTTATTACCGAAACCATATGTCACCCCCCCTAAAAGTAACCGACATTGATTAATTTATAATACATGTATATGCATTAACCAAACAAGAATGATTTTAAATCCAGTTGCAGAAAATCAATTTTGAGTTTGATTGCCTTTTTCTAAAACTACTGATATATACTTATCTTTAATTATTTCATTTCAGATGCTTGTGCTGACAATTGATCTGCAATTATGGATCTGGAACCACCTGTTGTGAAGCGTCGTAAAATTGACACTGACCACTGCATCATATGCTTTAAACCCCTCAACCCTAAAAAGCAAGAAGTTGTAAAGAACCCAACATTTAATGGTTTGAGTGCAATCTTCAAAGCAAGTCAAATCAGAAAAGATGATGTTTACAAAAGTATCTGGCCTTTGCAACAAGACGTATTGAGTCTTGATTTGAAAGTATCATTCCACAAATCGTGTCGGGCCAAGTATACCAGCAAGTCAAATATCTCCACATCCAACCCCAGTGAGAGTGACCAGCAACCATGCACGTCTGCGGCAAACAGAACACACAAGGATCAGCAGAAATGAAACAGCTGGGCTTGACATCAGGACTAACTGCTTCATTTGTGGAAAATCCAACACTTCCAGAAACAAGCTTACACCGGTATCTACAGGAACTGGACAGTCCACCAGAGAAAAAGTTCTGGCAGCAGCTGACAAAAGACAAGACAATAAAATACACATGCGCATGCTTGCCTTTCCAGATTTGTTTGCCTATGATGCCAAGTACCACAGGTTATGCTGTTCACACTATATTTCAGAAAGGAACATCATTGCTGCAATTAGTAAATCAGGAGAGGAAACAATGGGCACATTACATGATGAAGCTTTTGATGAACTGAAATGTTATCTGGAACAAACTGTGTTCTCCAAAACTAAGACAGTGACAACCCTCGTTCATCTGAAAGATGAATACGTTGGATATTTGGTTTCACTGGGTACCACGAATGCAGAACAGTATAAAACTTGGAAGTTGAAGGAGTGATTAACTAAATATTATGGTGACCAAATAGTCTGTGTAACATTTGATGGCCACACTGACATCATATGCTCTTCTTCTATGACCTTATGTGATGCCCTGAAAAAAGCCACGATTCTGCAGAGCATGACTGATGAACCAGAATATGAAGACATCCCGTCTGATGTACCATCAGCCACAGATAGTGAAATGCTTACTTTGCATGCTGCAGCTGGTATCCTGAGGAAGCACATGACTGATATCGAGCATGTTGGAAATATGTATGCACCTGTCGAGGAAACAGATATTCAGCACTGCGGAATTTGTTCCTAATACACTCTACGACTTTATTCAGTGGTGCACCAGTGAGAAATAACACACGAATGTAACCAGCTGTAGTGATGAAGGTGTTATGAAGAACAACCTGAGGACGGTCGCTATTGGTCACAATATAATATCACAGAGACGTCGAGTGTACTCCACAATAACGCTTGGTTTAGCCTTGCAGGTGCATCATGAATTGGGAAGCAAGCATCTCATTGACATGCTTCATGAATTAGGACACTGTGTGTCCTATGAGGAGGTGAGACGTTTCCTCATGTCTGGCTGTTGATCAAACTGCCTCGGAGGATATTTACATCCCCAAAGTTCTTCAAAACCGAGGCTGCACCGACGATGACTGTAGGCAGAGCAGAACATGTCATTGTATCTCTGCAGGACTGACCTGCACTGAATTCTGCTCGTGTAGGGCAGACGATTGTCCAAATGTTGATGATTCTGTTGTCTTTGACGACAGCACTGATGAAGAGCGTGACTGAACTTTTAAATGTATTACATGTATTACTTCATGTAATCGATGTACATAAGTTACAGTGCATGTTATGAATTCATTATCGTCATATGTGAAATAGCAAATATCAACATGATGTCTATAAAAGTCACTTTCACAATTGTGTCAGAATCTTAAGTCAATTCTTCATGTTGGTTTTCTATCGGTCAGCATTAGTGGGGCGACATATGATTTCAGTTATAACTATACCATTTCAGTGACAATTATATCATTAGATATATTTTTCAAAGGGTAAATAAACTTGTATTATGTTGATGTAACAAGTATGACTGCAAGTCCAATATTTTTGAAGTAATTTATGTTTTTGTTGATATTTATCGGTAAACCCGAAGCTGATTTGTTGAGTAAAATTCCACTATTTTTGCCTGTAGGTCACACAAAAGCCTTTGTTACATCACAAATGGTTTTTACAGATAAATATGTCATCATTCCGCACATTTTGGTACCAAATTTGTGTTTGTAGCACCAGTATTAACAAATATATGAGCCAGTATGAGCCAAAATCTGTGGCTATGAAATCCATTTTTGCAGTCTGCAGTGGTACATATGTAAACGTGATTTTCAAAATGTTGTGCAATAATCTCAGGTTCACAACCATGATTTTCTAACTCCCCAAACATCCCTCTTCAAGAAAAAATAGGTTGTGACTTGTTCTACCGTGGATAGGGATTTCTCACAATTTTAGGCCCCTTTTTAAATTTTGCCACTAGCCTATTTTGCCTTCATTGACCTTTTGACCCTTTGACCTCAAAAACAATATACTTCTTCCTTATGACAAATTCTACCATATGGTGAAGTTTTGTGAAGATTGTCTGTTTATCGCCTACAGGTCACAAATTTAAACCAAACAGACAGACAGACAGAATAACAAGAAGACGACGCTGCGCAGAGCACAACACTTGCAAAATCCATCAAACAAATTTGACCCAAAAAATAATAGGTGGTTGAATTCTGTGACCTGACATGCTAATCCTCTTTTCAAATTTCAAGTCAATGGGATAAAAATTTATGATTCAAGAAATACTACCTTAGTTGTTGACCTTGAATCTATGTTGACCTTTGGGTCCATGTTGACCTCAAAAACAATTGGCTGGTTGAATTCAGTGACCTGAAATATAAATCCTTGTCAAATTTCAAGTCAATTGTATGAAAATTGAGGATTTTAGAAATCTCACCTCACTTGTTGACCTTTGGCCTATGTTGACCTTATGAACTCAAAACAATAAGCTTCTTCCTTATGCCAAACTCTACCATGTGTTGAAGTTTCCTGAAAATCGGTTGAAAATTGTGACCTGTCTGCGACAAACAGACAAATGGACAGACTAACAAAATCGGCTAACCAATGTACTTGAAAATCTTCGATTTTACAAGTAATGAACAGACAAAAAGTGGTGAAAACAACCTCCTTCACCTTTGGTGGCAGAGTTAACAACCACAACAACAAATCTCAAATCGATTTCTTTAATACTATTCCTGAGATCATCCTCGTTTTGAGCCTTCTTTGTTCGAAATACATTGTTGTTGTGGTTGCGAAATGATGCTTTATAAAAAAAAACGAAGAAGCAACATTTGCAATACAGTATTGTGTTAACAATATAGATGACAGATGATTGTTGACGCTTTGAGCCAGCTGATCTGTGAATGCTGCCGCAATCTCTGCATTAAGAAGCAAGACACCGCTTTATGGAAAACCATACCGAGTGATGAACAAGATAAATTCCCATTCTTTGTTAATAAACGTTTTAAGCAACTTGTGCTCGGAGAACCACATCTCTGGTGTAGGCCCGTGGGGACATGTAACATGAATTTGCTGCGCTTATGTCGATTACAATTAATTTAACCATTATTTTGTCCCTGGAGATGTCTCCATCGCTGCCAATTCAGCGGATGGATTGTGGGCCTTCATGTACCTCTTCTGAGGCTCGTAGAAGGGCTACTCAGTCATGTCGTTTGGAGTAGAACTCTTCATGCTCTTTGCACAACTTATGTGAAGGATTTTTGATGAGAGAAAAAACAAGGCGAGTGTAAAATTCTGTGGATAAATAAATTGCATACGAGGAAAGTTTTTTTGATTGTTTGTTTTTTTTTTAAACCGGAAAACACTTTATTGTCACAATGGTATGACGCATGTATTAGCCGAAAAGTCTCCGAGTGGTTCTTGATTTGCAGCATTGGTTTGTTCACTGTTCATGAAATCACTGGTTTCCTTTGGGAGTTTATAAGGGTCACGGTGGAGATATAAGGTGCTCTGTCATGCCAGTGTATTGTGCTAAATAAATATTAGCACAATACAATGATTGTAATGTGTCCAAGCCATTTAACGTTGTATTTGTGCCTCACCCATGTATCATGTCTGTGACATCACTTTGTCTTCCTAATGAAGCCTTGAGGCACAAGTACTGTCCGAGGCTGGTGTTGTAAAGCTTTTAAAATCCATGTGACTGCTGTACACTGTGCAAGACCATGGCATGACTTTTAGGTTGTATCAGATTGGATCAGATATTGGGTGATGCACCCCCCTCATCAACCCCCACTCCCATCTATTACAAATTATAGCTTTGTGCCACATAAGAATGAAGACGATGCAGGGGCATTAGGAAGCAACGTTTAAACCAACATAGTTTGACATCTGAACCTATGGTCACGTGACCATAAAACAACTTGTCAGACGAGAATACAAAAGAGCACAAAAAGGTCTTTCAAGGTTGCCGGTGTGGGAATGCCCAATGACTTCTCTCAAATGGAAAACAATGACTGATTGATTGATTTATTGATTAACGCAAAAGCTCACAGGATGCTATATTTTTTCCGAATTGTACAAAATAATGAGTTTTCTCAGCAAGCATTGGATTCATCGACATTTAAGTTGAGCAATAAAACCTTATGTTTACCATGTTGGTAGACTCCCTCTGCAGAGGCAAGGTGGGGCCATAGGATGGATGGGGGACACAGGGCGGCTTCCACGTATTGATTCCGTTGCTGTCTGTGTCGTGTGCCATGCGGGAGAAACTTCAACGTCATTGATCTTTCTGTTCCAACAAAGCATTGTTTGCGTGTTCAGTGAAAGTAAACTGTTGTACGACATCAGATTTCCCACATTGCTTCACGGGCACATCTTTACCTCTGGGTGATGGTAGTTTGCTGCTGTTGCAATTGCGATTAATCGATACGATCCACATTAATCACACTGTCTTGCAATGGATAAATTCAGTAGAAATTCTGATGCGCCGCTTTTGCGGCGTGTTCTTGGAACGCTGGCGATACGAAGCTATTTTCTGTCATTTACTGATGAGATTATTTCCGAGCTGATGTTATTTCATTTCATTTTGTTTTTTTGAAACAGCACACAACAGACAAGCTGATAGCTTTTCATCTTGAGCTCTGTGGGCTGTAATGAAAAGGCTTGCGCGATCATATTTGATGGGAAAATGTGACATTTGATAGCATCTTAAAGCATCATCATACTATTCGAAATTATTTCAGTCTCAGAATTGGAGGAGATTGGATGAAGTCTTTTGAAATGTTGCAATCCAAAGATTACTTTTGGGAATTGCTATAGACTATTTGACTCCGAATTGGTAGTTAGGCTCCTTTTCTGGAGTAATTTATTGGAAAGGCACTCGACGTAGTGGATATAGGGGTGACTGTTCCTACCATTCATTTGCCATGGGCACAAAGAGAGGCCGACCACTTGGACGTGCAGTATTGTTGCTCGCTGGAAACAGACAGGTCTGCAATACTGGGTGAAGTAGGAATGACAGCTACCCACGATATGAGCCACATAATGATGACGGGTCAGACGGGGATCCACTGAAAAGCAGAAGCGCACCGGTGTTGAATGAACAGCAGTTTGACAGAGGTCAGAAGGTTTGTGTGGAGCAGCAGGTGCAATATGGTGTGTTATTTTTGGTACGCTTTCCCAAGCACTGCCGGCAATCACATGCCACAGCCAAAAGCTCTTGTGTGCTTTCTACAAGAACTCCAACAGGCAAGCTTTTCAACAGGAATTTGCTCATCCACTGGATTTAAACCAGGATACCATTATTTGAGCGGTCGGCATTGCTTATTGCTCTGGTTCATCCTTAAGCTCTGTGCAGCTTTCCATGCTATTGTTTCCCCCTGTCGTTTTGCTTTCAAGGATTTCACAGTCCTGGCTTGCTGTGGAGGGTTGAATGAGGGGAAGGGGGGATTTTTGTGATGTTTGTTTTTGTACTAGCACTGTTTTTGTGTATATATATATATATATATATATATATATATATATATATATATATATATATATATATATATATATATATATATATCAGCCCTTTTGTTAATTCATTTCAGTGATTCATTCTGTAAAGTAAGAGGATTTGTTTAAATGTAATGTTCTCACTTTTGAGATTGTTTTCCATGTTTCAACCCTTTGATGGGAACCAGCCAGCAGGCTGGAACCGTATTTAAGATTATGGCGTTCTTACGGAGAAGGTTCTAAGTTCTTTGTGTATTTTTATAGCTCATGTGGTGCTTTGTTTGGAATTGTAGACCTTCGAGTTGGTACTCTTGTCACATCGACCCGAACAACATGAGTGAAATTGGACATCCCAGCTGGCACAACTACGTTTAACCAATGCTGGGTTGGGTTAGCATAGTTGGGGTTGGTCATCCGCACATTACCACTGTTGATGGTTAAACCTTAGTCTATGGATTTAAAGAGACAGTTGGCCATGTGGTTGCTGATGACGGTCCGCAAACATCGGGTGTTGTTGACACTGATCATCAAATCGACGTTTTCCCGACAGAATGGCCACTGTTGGGCCATTTGTCAAATGTATCTGTGCCATCTGGGATGTCAGCTAATTAGTGGGATGTAAAATGTAATGCAGCGATGCAGTACTGTTGTAAAATTAATGCGCAACTTGAAAAAAACAAAGTTAAACGGCAAACATACTCAAATGGAACTAGATAAATATATGAAATACTGAGTATGACTGGCTTTTATATTCATTGATATCTGCACTTTACATCCGGATATTAAAAATGCCACATTTCTGTAAAATCCACCGTAAATTTCCAAGTGATTTCAGTCGAAGCAGCCCTTCCCTGCCTCTGTGGGCCCATTATTTACTGGCTGGGAAAATCACATGCTTTTTGTAGCGAATCGTGTGCCGACAAAGACAAGACGTCGATGCCACCACATATTTTGATTTAATTTGATGTCCCGTACTCTTTGCAGAGCATTGGTGCTGCTGAAGCAGCTTCTTGGCAAGGGTTATACTGGGTGGTTTGCCATTACCTTCCCAGCATTGTTTGTTGCTACATAAATGCTGAGCATCAAGTCAGGAAGCAGCAAGCACCTTTTTTTTTTCCAAAAGTCTTTGGTACGGCTCGTTTGGTGTTTGAACATCTGATCTCCCAGACTCAGAGTGGACGTGCTAACCATCATGCCAGTGAGCCTGGCCTCTCCACATATATCACTTGGACATTCATTAGAAGTTGCTTGTTGATACAAACACAGCTCCAATGATTGCAAAGAAAAAAAAAAAAAGGATAACTACAAAAATAAATATCAGCAGACAAAATCTCTCTCTTTGACAAATGGGAGAATGACAAAAGAGCAGGAAAATTTAGCATAGGGACATAATAGGGATCAACAAGGAAGGCTCATTGGAATGGCAAAGAAGAGGTCAAATTAATTGCGATGGAGAATGAGTCATGAAAAATGCTCAAGACAAAGAACACTACACTAATCCTTGAAAATGGCTGGATTGAGGCATTCGGACAAATGCAGGTTTTGTGGGTTAGAAACAGAACGTACCAGTCACCTCCTTTCGGGATGTAAAAAAAACTCATGTCAGAACAGCTGTACAAAGAAAGACATGACAGTATCTGCAGAGTAGTCCATTGGCACATCTGTAAACATTTCAATATCCCAGTCCCAGAACAATCATGGAAACACAAAGCAAATCCGATCCTTGAAAATAAACAAATAATGCTCACGTTTGAGTCACATGGTCACATGCCCATCATTTAAATCAGGGGAGAAGAAGACGAGAAGAAGAATTTGAGAACAAGTGAAAAGTAAAGTACGGAGAAAAGAAAAGTGGGGTCTTTTCTTTTCTCGCTCACCTCACACAGCTCGACGGGGTTGCGCCAGCCTAAATATACCACAGAATGGGGAAGATGGATGGGGAATATGGGCAGCAGCGATGTGGCACGATGGATCCAGCCACATCCCTGAGGTGCCCAGATCCAGTAGGTAAGTCCTCTCCAGTGTCCCAGATATGCCAGCTGCAAGAAACTCCATTTTTGCTGGGCCCCCATGTCCAGCAGCCTCCATGATATATATATATATATATATATATATATATATATATATATATATATATATATATGTACATGGATATATATATATATATATATATATATATATATATATATATATATATATATATATATATATATATATATATATATATATATGTACATGGATATATATATATATATATATATATATATATATGTACATATATATATATATATATATATATATATATATATATATATATATATATATATATATATATATATATATATATATATATATATATATATATATATATATATATATATATATATATATATATATATATATATATATATATATATATATATATATATATATATATATATATATATATATATATATATATATATATATATATATATATATATATATATATATATATATATATATATATATATATGTACATGGATATATATATATATATATATATATATATATATATATATATATATATATATATATATATATATATATATATATATATATATATATATATATATATATATATATATATATATATATGTACATGGATATATATATATATATATATATATATATATATATATATATATATATATATATATATATATATATATATATATATATATATATATATATATATATATATATATATATATATATATATATATATATATATATATATATATATATATATATATATATATATATATATATATATATATATATATATATATATATATATATATATATATATATATATATATATATATATATATATATATATATATATATATATATATATATATATATATATATATATATATATATATATATATATATATATATATATATATATATATATATATATATATATATATATATATATATATATATATATATATATATATATATATATATATATATATATATATATATATATATATATATATATATATATATATATATATATATATATATATATATATATATATATATATATATATATATATATATATATATGTACATGGATATATATATATATATATATATATATATATATATATATATATATATATATATATATATATATATATATATACATATACATATATATATATATATATATATATATATATATATTGTTGTGGTTACCAAATTCGCAAACCACCATTCAGGTCCCTTAGGTGAGGTATCTCGGTAAGTGCATGTGTAGTTAGGCCCAAACCCGTTGTCTAGTGGGAATACATGTCATTTATGCGTGCTGCGACTCTTCAGGATAGCCGTTTTTCTTTTACTATCTTTATTTTGGACCAACCGCCATGATTACAACCACAACCACCGCTTCACCACAACCGCCACGACCTTCCCGTCACACCTCGCAACCGTAGCATCGCCACCGTTCTTGCCCCGCTGTGGGTACCGGTGTTGGACTCATGCAGAGCGCGCGTCGAACAGCGTGTACAAAATCACTGATTTTGTGCTTCAAAAACGGATCAAAAACGACACACGCCCACTTTTTGCCGTCCAATCGGTGAGCGAGGGGCGAATTGGCCCCGCCTCCAGGACGATCGATATATGCAAATTTGTGGATCAAAAGCCTTCACGCCCACTTTTTCTCGGGCCAATGGGGAGCGAGGTGAAAGGTCAAAGGGAGGGGGTCAAAGGCGAAGCTTCGGGGGGATAAAAGGACGGTGTTCGTCAGGCAAAGAAGTCGAGAAGAGAGTCGAACGGGGAGAGGAGGAGAGTCCAAAGAAGAGTCCAGAGTCGGAGAGTCCAGAGGCGGCAGCGGCGAAGGCAGACGAGGGGGTGCTCGCGTCGGTGCCGGGAGCTGCACGCCCGAGGGAGGCCGGCAGCGCGACCTGGCCGAGGTGGAGACGCACACCAGGGATAATAAAGATCCTCTATACCCCGAGCATCAGCAACCCCCTCCTGTTTCCCCCCGCGCTGAGATAGTGCGACCAAGGGGGCCCCTTTTCCCACCCCCTGCCAGACACTGTCCGCGAGGCCCGCGGAGTGAGGCGCCATCGCTGCTCCGCGTCTCATCACCAGACGGGTAGGCGCGACCCGGTCTCTCCCTCAGGCCCGCCTCATCCTTGAGGGTATTTCTTTTCCTTGGTTTTGGGTATGTGTTGTCGGCGCCGTCTGTGAAGTAGAATTGTATAAGTGTTGCCGTGTGCTCGGTAGTCGGTATTAGCTCTGCATTGTGTCTTCGCTTTTACATTTGCTTTTTGTGTAAATTGAATTGTTTTCTTTTTTTTGTGTGCTTTTGGTGGAATTGAATGTGTGCTTCCCGTGTGCCGCGAATAAATGTGCTTTATTGTTGAACTGTTTCCCGCTTCGCTTCGTCATTTCTTTCTTTGAATCCTCATCTTGCTTCACGTAAAGGGTTGGTAGTGGGCTGAATACGCCCGATAATTAATCGAACCGTCGAGGTCGACGATAACACCGCTCGGTTATTCTGATAGTACGGAACGGGTCGCTTAAGTGGCCCGTGTCCGAAGTCGACCTGCGGCGAGGTGCGATCGCCCGGTCTACCCTCCGCGTGGGTACTTAGGTAGGTCGAATTTGGCGAGCAACCCTATCCCACGCGGGGGCTGATTGGCTCGATCGCGGTGAGACCGAAAGGTCCACCCGTGACTGGTTCCCGGCGTTAGTCCGAGAGGGTCACGACTGGATTGTCCGTCCGGTGGGCGACGTGCCGCGATTCGAGTTACGTGGCCGTCAGCACGCCGGCGGGCGCGAAATCCGCAACACTGGTGTCAGGTCGTGCGATACAAATTCATCGCCCTCCTCGCGGCACTGGTATCGGAGAACAGGAAAACAGGCTCTCCTGTCTCCGGCTAAATTCACGGGAATCGGTCCAGGGGTGAGAGAAGCGACCCCCGATTCCCTCCAAATTACGAGCGAGCAAATTAACCCTTCACGAGAAGCAAGATGGCGTCTCAAGGCGAGCGGGAGCCGGGGGTATTAGAAATGGATGTAGAATGTGTAGGATCCATGGTCCAGGATGGAATCCCCGAGCAGGAAATGTTGATTGTGCAGGAACACGGACTCGCCCAACTGAACCCAGAACCTGAGGTGGGTGCGGCAGCGGCCGCGGTGTATGACACCTCCCCCCCCCTCTCCACCAAAACCCTTCCCCGACCCCTGCCGAAACGGCTCACCCAAGCGCACCCGACATGACCCAGCTATACACCATGCTGGCACAAATGTATGCGGAAACGACAGCGAAGATGATTGCGAACATGAACAAGCAAATGGACGAAGTAAAAACGAAGATGGATGCGAATATGAAAAACGAAATGAAAGGCATGAACGAAAAGATGGATGCGAATACACAAAAAATGGGTGAAAAGATGGATACAAATACAAATGAAGTGAAAACGACGATGGATGCGAATACACAGCAAATGAGGGAAGAGATGAAAAAGTTCCGGGGTGAGACGCAGAACATGGGCCGATGCCTGCAGGCGGGCATGAAGGCCGTGACAAAGGAAATAATAGTTGAGACAAGGGAGGTAAAGGGTGAAGAGTTGGCAGAGACACGGGAGATAGAAAAAATAGAGGAAAGACTACACGAGGAAGACGGGGTAAGTGACGCACACACACACACAGAGGTAGTGGAGGACAATGGGGGTGAGCTGGCGGACTGGGTAGAGACCCAGTGCGAGCACCTGGATGGCCTCCTCCAGGAACGAGGGGAGGGAGTATGCCCCCTTGAGGCGAGTCACGACCAGGTGAGTTCGGTCGTGCTTTGCGAGGTTGAGGGGACGAGTGCTGTGGACGGGTGCACGGAGAGCTTGGGGGGTATAGAGGCCCCGGAGACCCTTGTGGGGACACGAATCCCCAGGGTGGTTGTCCCTGTGTGTGTGGTGCAAGGTGTGAGTGCGGCACCGTGTGTGGAAGCGACCCCTCGTGTGAGTGGTGTGGTGGCGATGGTGCCGGAGTACGTGCTTCCCAGCACGCCGCGTGTGGATGAGGCACGGAGTATGAGTGAGGCACCGCGGGTTAGTGCCCCCGCGTGTGTGGATGAGGCACCGTGTGTGGAAGAGGCCGTGTGTGTGGATGAAACGGCCAGTATGAGTGAGGCACCGCGGGTTAGTGCCCCCGCGTGTGTGGGTGAGGCACCGTGTGTGGATGAGGCACAGCGGTTGAGTGCCCCCGCGTGTGTGAGTAGCATGGTTTGTGTGAGTAGTGAGGCACGCGTGAGTGAACGGCCGTATGCAAGGGAGACCGTGTGTGTGAGAGAGCGGTATGTGAGGGAGATGTCGGTTGGCATGCGGGAGCACGCAGCCGCATTTCCCGGTGTGAATGTGATGGTGTGGACTGTGTGCGTCGTAACACGCAGGTATGCGTGTGTGGAATGGAGACGGAGACGGCGACATGAGAAGAGAGAAAGCCGAGTTGCGGCTGTAGTTGTTTCGAGGACCGTGCCGGGTTCACCCAGCAGTGAGCACGAGGTTCGTGCTGTGCAACGCACGAGACCACCACGTGCTCGCTTGCGAGAGTGAAGTCCCGGTCCGGAAACGCCAGCGGTGGATTTGCCGATCCCGCGGACGGACAAAGTTTAGGCAGGATAACGGATTTGGACCGGACGGGTTCTCCACGCGATCGTGTGTGTGAAGCTCCAACGGGCAAAGCACATGTGTTCGCGTGGGGAACCCCTCGAGACGTGGGGCTTGTGTTTTTTTTATGCTCACGGTGACGCCATGGCTGCACGTGGGGTTGGAATCCGGCAGGAGGGGTATCTCTGCCGGATGGTCCCGTCCAAGGAGGGACGAGGAACACGTGCAGCTGCATGACGTCACGGGCAGTTGCAAAGTGCAAAGTGCGCGAGTCGCCGCGCTGGCGCTGCGCATGTAAAGAAAAAAAAAAACAAAAGAACAAGCCTCACTTTCGGGTGCACAGGATTCCTGGGCAAGGGGTGGAGACCCCCTTACCCAGGGGCACAGGATGGAAACTAGTTAGGGGGAAGGGTTAGCTTAGTTAGACCGACTTCATGGGGCAGGGGTAAGTCCTCATGGAGTCCGTGGAATGGATTAGTTAGAGGGATTGTAGCCAGATTTAGGTTGGGAAATAAAATGGGATTATTTTGGAGACATGGACAGACTTGTGAATGTGTAGCGGGGACGTAGCTTAGCTACGTAGTGTTAAAAGGAATGTGCTGTAGTTTCAGGGACGACGTGGGAGCACGAGTTAGTTAGGGGATGTAGTTAGGAGGATGGCAGAGTTCAGCGATGTGTGTTGAAGAGTTGGAGAGTTGTGAGGTGAGTACATGGTGAGTGAGTGAGGCCAGCGGGTCTGTGTGTATGGAGTGAATGGGGAATGCCTGGTGCGATGAGTGATTGGGGGGAGGAGTGACTCCCGCCCAAGGGACCCCGGGGTCAGAGTAAAGTGAGTTAGCTGGGTTAGTCAAATTGAAAAATGGAGGTCGTTTTGTTGTTGGTGGGAAAGTAGGCTCGAGACCCATTTGGAGGGGTGCAGGAGCCCTGTTGACGGGCTTGGGAGCGTGGCTGCGAAAGGTGAGTATCGCTGAGTGGGTACCCCGGGCACCAGGCAAGTCGGCCGTGGTAGGCCATGGGCCCATGGGGGGCCGGGATAGAGTAGTGGGCACGGGTGCGCCTGCTTGGTGCGGGGGCCCGGGGCGCCATTAGCCGCGTGGGCAGTGTTGTGGGCACGGGTGACCCTCGGAAAGGGGCCCGGGAGGCCGGCCTGCCACGTGTGCGTTTCGGGGGAGGTGCCATGGGGGGCACTCCCCGGTGTTAGGGAGCTGGTAGGCTCGGAGGCAGTGTAGTGCCTGGGGGTGCCATAGCGGGAGAATCGGCAGAGGGTCGTGCCTGCCAAAGGGAGCCACGTGTCCCAGCCAGGAGACCGTGTGAGGGCACGGAGAGAAAATTGGGGGGCGAGGCCCGAAATTGTGAGGACACCAACACAGGCGACGGGAATCTGGGTTGTTAGAACCAATAGTTTAAGCGAGAGGCGCTTGTTGAAAGCCCCGGGGTAGTTTAACAGTTAAATGGTTAGGGTAGATTAGGAAGTGTACCCCTCCGCACCATCCATCCCCTCGCTGTCGTTGTGGGCCGCTGGACCCACTTTGGGTTATAGATCGCCGAACTCTGGGGAGGCCATTCTGAGGCTTGAGTTGGGCCTCGGCACAGGACGTTAGCTCTCCCTTATTCCCCTCCGGGAAGGGAACGTAGGGGTTGGGAGTAGGCTAGGTGACAGGATAGGTTAGCCGAACAAGGACGATAAAGGGGGTTAGGGGACGATTTATAGTGGGGAAGTAAAAATAAAAACAACAAAAAAATAAGTTGGGGCTAAATTGGGGTTTGACAAATTAAGGGAGTGGGTATGTACAGTGACAGGCAAAGGCGATAGGTGGGAGGGAGACAGGTAGGTAGGTCCGAGCCCGCCTTCCAAGTGGCCAGCACCACCGCACTCCCTCCACCAACTTCCACTGACGGCAAAAGCTGGCCAGCTTCATCTGCTGGCTGTGTGCTGCAAGGCCTGTGCCGGCCGGATCATCTGCAGCTGTGGTACTTCAAGGCCTGTGCCGGCCAGTTCATCTGCGGGCTGTGTTTGCCTGCAGCGGCCTTCTTCTGCGGGCTGTGTTTGCCTGCTCACCTTTGCCATGCCATGCCCACTGCCCACGTTCACCAGCCCCGTTAAATTTTTGCTTTGCCCCCCCCTGTTCATTTCCATGTGCGCCAGGATCAAGGCAACAGTTTGCAAGCTGCGAGAACTGCCCTGTTGGCAGCTACAACACGGGCCTGCAGTGGCGGCCCGTGCACCGTGTTTGTGTCCATCCATCCATCCATTCGTTGTGCTCATTGCGTGTGCCACTTGAGCTGGCACGGAGACTGCGTTTGTGCAGCCCATGCACCGTTGTGGTTCACTGCGTTCAGTTCAAAAGGGAAGGCCTTGGACTGCGTGTGAGCAGCCAGCCACGTTCCCTGTCACCTGCATTGTTTTGAGCCAGAGACTGCATGCGGGCAGCCTGGCTCCCTGCTAACTGCTTTTCTTTTGCAGAGTTCAATGATCCTGGGCCATGGTTTAGTGTAAAATTTGTAAGTTAAGGTTAAGATGTACTGTAAATATGAGTGCGCCCCCGGCATGTCTGTCCTAGCGCCGGCAATTTTATTTAAGTCGTCCGTGTGAGTGTTTGTTTAGATAGTTACGCAGCCCTCAGGTTATTTATTTTGGGGACACGAATACCATGAATGTCGCACTCAGGGATCCGTAGGTAAAATGTACTAGGGGAAAACTACACATGATGGCACACGAAAATTTGACGACTCGGGACGAGTCTGTAAAAAGGGGAGGGGGTAGTGTTGTGGTTACCAAATTCGCAAACCACCATTCAGGTCCCTTAGGTGAGGTATCTCGGTAAGTGCATGTGTAGTTAGGCCCAAACCCGTTGTCTAGTGGGAATACATGTCATTTATGCGTGCTGCGACTCTTCAGGATAGCCGTTTTTCTTTTACTATCTTTATTTTGGACCAACCGCCATGATTACAACCACAACCACCGCTTCACCACAACCGCCACGACCTTCCCGTCACACCTCGCAACCGTAGCATCGCCACCGTTCTTGCCCCGCTGTGGGTACCGGTGTTGGACTCATGCAGAGCGCGCGTCGAACAGCGTGTACAAAATCACGGATTTTGTGCTTCAAAAACGGATCAAAAACGACACACGCCCACTTTTTGCCGTCCAATCGGTGAGCGAGGGGCGAATTGGCCCCGCCTCCAGGACGATCGATATATGCAAATTTGTGGATCAAAAAGCCTTCACGCCCACTTTTTCTCGGGCCAATGGGGAGCGAGGTGAAAGGTCAAAGGGAGGGGGTCAAAGGCGAAGCTACGGGGGGATAAAAGAACGGTGTTCGTCAGTCAAAGAAGTCGAGAAGAGAGTCGAACGGGAAGAGGAGGAGAGTCCAAAGAAGAGTCCAGAGTCGGAGAGTCCAGAGGCGGAGAGGCGGCAGCAGCGAAGGCAGACGAGGGGGTGCTCGCGTCGGTGCCGGGAGCTGCACGCCCGAGGGAGGCCGGCAGCGCGACCTGGCCGAGGTGGAGACGCACACCAGGGATAATAAAGATCCTCTATACCCCGAGCATCAGCAACCCCCTCCTGTTTCCCCCCCGCGCTGAGATAGTGCGACCAAGGGGGCCCCTTTTCCCACCCCCTGCCAGACACTGTCCGCGAGGCCCGCGGAGTGAGGCGCCATCGCCGCTCCGCGTCTCATCACCAGACGGGTAGGCGCGACCCGGTCTCTGCCTCAGGCCCGCCTCATCCTTGAGGGTATTTCTTTTCCTTGGTTTTGGGTATGTGTTGTCGGCGCCGTCTGTGAAGTAGAATTGTATAAGTGTTGCCGTGTGCTCGGTAGTCGGTATTAGCTCTGCATTGTGTCTTCGCTTTTACATTTGCTTTTTGTGTAAATTGAATTGTGTTTTCTTTTTTTTGTGTGCTTTTGGTGGAATTGAATGTGTGCTTCCCGTGTGCCGCGAATAAATGTGCTTTATTGTTGAACTGTTTCCCGCTTCGCTTCGTCATTTCTTTCTTTGAATCCTCATCTTGCTTCACGTAAAGGGTTGGTAGTGGGCTGAATACGCCCGATAATTAATCGAACCGTCGAGGTCGACGATAACACCGCTCGGTTATTCTGATAGTACGGAACGGGTCGCTTAAGTGGCCCGTGTCCGAAGTCGACCTGCGGCGAGGTGCGATCGCCCGGTCTACCCTCCGCGTGGGTACTTAGGTAGGTCGAATTTGGCGAGCAACCCTATCCCACGCGGGGGCTGATTGGCTCGATCGCGGTGAGACCGAAAGGTCCACCCGTGACTGGTTCCCGGCGTTAGTCCGAGAGGGTCACGACTGGATTGTCCGTCCGGTGGGCGACGTGCCGCGGTCGAGTGACGTGGCCGTCAGCACGCCGGCGGGCGCGAAATCCGCAACAATATATATATATATATATATATATATATATATATATATATATATATATATATATATATATATATATATATATATATATATATATATATATATATATATATACATATATATATATATATCCATGTACATATGTATATATATATATATATATATATATATATATATATATATATATATATATATATATATATATATATATATATATATATATATATATATATATATATATATATATATATATATATATGTATATATATATATATATATATATATATATATATATATATATATACATATATATATATATATACATATATATATATATATCCATGTACATATATATATATATATATATATATATATACATATATATATATATCCATGTACATATATATATATATATATATATATATATATATATATATATATATATATATATATTGTTGCGGATTCGCGCCCGCCGGCGTGCGGACGGCCACGTAACTCGAATCGCGGCACGTCGCCCACCGGACGGACAATCCAGTCGTGACCCTCTCGGACTAACGCCGGGAACCAGTCACGGGTGGACTTTTCGGTCTCACCGCGATTGTGCCAATCGGCCCCCGCGTGGGATAGGGTTGCTCGCCAAATTCGACCTACCTAAGTACCCACACGGAGGGTAGACCGGGCGATCGCACCTCGCCGCAGGTCGACTTCGGACACGGGCCACTTAAGCGACCCGTTCCGTACTATCGGGATAACCGAGCGGTGTTATTCGTCGGCCTCGACGGTTCGATTAATTATCGGGCGTCTTCGCCCACGACCAACCCTTTACGTGAAGCAAGATGGGGATTCAATGAAAGAAATGACGAAGCGAAGCGGGAAAACAGTTCAACAATAAGCACATTTATTTCGCGATGAACGGAAAGCACACATATACAATTACACCAAAAGCAAATGTAAAAGAACAAGAAGACAATGCAATATTACACAAAAAGCAAATGCAACAATGCAGATCTATCCGACTACCGGGCACACGGCAACACTGATACAATTTTACTTCACAGACGGCGCCGATAACACATATTCCCAAAGCAAAAGAAAAGAGAACCACCCTCCAGGATGAGGGGGGTAGGCGGGCCTGGGGCCAAGAC
>NC_140966.1:24292661-24347661 GCF_056783735.1 Eptatretus burgeri | reverse complement strand
ATATTTATATTGTTACGGCTGTGGAAATTCGCAATGCACCATAAAGGGTCCTTAGATCAGTTATGACGCTAAGTTTATGTGCAGATAGTTCCCCACCGTTGTTTAAAGTGAATTTGTGTGATTCATCGGGCTGCGACTCTTTGAGATAGCCGTTTTTCTTTTTCTATTGTTATTTTGAACATACCTCCACGCAAGCAACAAGCCGCGTTGAAAACCGTCGAACGAAAAATTGAACCGAAAGAGTTCCCTTTTGGGCGTGCGGATTTTTACCGCCTGTTTCTCCGAGGAGTGTGACAGAGGCAGGGGGAGGGCAGCTCGCCGCCGATTGGTGGATGAACAGCGTGAGGCGGTCGGGGTGAGGGAACGCCTCTTTTCGGGAACCTTCTCGAAGGGAGGTGAAGCCGAAAACGCAGAGGAGCGAAGGGCGGAGCCCCGCGCTATATAAGGCGGACCACGCGAGAGGTCCAGGAGCTCTCTCTGTCTGGGTCGTCGACGTCACTCTCTCTCTGGTCCATGAGCTCTCTGTCGAGGTAGAGCTCGCTTCCTCTCTCTTGGTGGCCAGGGTCGACGTCATTCTCTCTCTGGTCCATGAGCTCTCTGTCGGGATCGAGTGCTTCTCTCTCTTGGTGGCCAGGGTCGACATCCGTTCTCTCTCTGGTCCATTAGCTCTCGCCCTGTGGTCCATCATCCGTTCTCTCTCTGGTCCATGAACTCTCGCCCTGTGGTCCATCATCCGTTCTTTCTCTGGTGGTCCTGAAGCCCCTTCTGCCCTTCAGTCTTTTCTTGTTCGGTCGTGGGTCGTGGAAGCACCAGCAGCAACGCCGGAGAGAGCTCGCTGACCACGCCAGGGGCCCGAGGTCAGGCGCGGCTACGCAAGGCCGTGGGGAGTCGACATCGCGACCTGCCCACCTTCACGCCACGAGGGCGCGGGTAAGACCCTTCGGTCTCACGGGACCCGTTCGGTCCTCCAGGTCCCGTGCCATAAAGGTTTACGAACCCCGTCTACCTCCTTGCCTATGGGGAGGGTTTTTCTTTGTTTTCTTATGCATGCTGTGGCGCCGTGTCCTGCCAAGTAGAAACTGTGTAAGTGACTGTGCTTGTAAATGATAATCGTATTCGGTGGTAACGCTTTCTATTTGTTGCTTGTATATTGCATGACTGTATACGTGTGGTTGTAAATAAATGTCCTTGTGTGAAATGTATCCCGTTCGTCGTCTTTTTCCCTTTTGAAAGTGCCACCTTGAATCGCGGAATAAATTAGTAGTGGGTTTTGAACACCCGGGTAAAGAAGAGAATCACATCCGTCGAGGTCGGCGATAACACCGCTCGGTTATCACTGCAGCACGGAACAGACCGCTTAAGTGGTTCGTGTCCGAGGCCGACCTGCGGCGAGGTACGATCGCCCGGTCGACTACTCGCGCAGGTACTTAGGTCGAATTTGGTGAGCAACCCTATCCTTCGCGGGTGGGCAATTGGCACAATCGTGGTGAGGTTAAACCCCCACCCGTGATTGGCTCCTGGCGGTAGTTCCAGGAGGGTCACGACTGAATTGTCCGTCCGGTGGGTGACGCGGTTGCGATTCGAGTTACGCAATCGCTCGCACGCCAGGCGTGCCAGAATTCGTAACAATATATACACGACCGGGCGTAGTGGCGTGCGCCTGTAATCCGGCTACTCGGAGGCTTGGGTTGGAGGATCGCTTGAGGACGGGAGCTCTGCGCTGGGCCGTGCTATGAGAGGGTGTAAGGCATCCTAGAATCATGGCGAAACCCAATCCTTATCCCTGTGTCGTAAGAGGTGACCAGGGTTGCATCAGGAAGGGTATCCGGCATAAAACCTATGCCAAATCAGTATTCGGATCATAACGGATGATTCGCTGTGGCGACCCCTAACGGGAGCAGCCGAAAGCCGAACAGCAACAACATGTGTGTATATATATATATATGTACACACACACACACACACACACACACACACACACACACACACACACACATACATACACACACACACACACACACACACACACACACACACACACACACACACACACACACACACACACACATACATACACACGTGTGTTTGTGTGTTTGTTTTATGCTGTAGGTATAAAAATACATTGATGTAAAGTGAAGAAAAACCGTCAGTGATCAGAAATATAAATTCCGAGTTATTGAAACTTCAATGTTGCTTCCCATTCATGACCTCTCGATGCAACGCACAAATTATCAGAAAAGAAGAGGTCATTTGGCATGTCGTGAGCCCAAATGACCTCTTCTTTTTTCTGAATGGCCTTGCATAGCCTCAATAAAGTGATTATATTTAATTTCAGAGCATTTGACATTTGTATCAGGCTAAACGAATACTAATTGTGTTTCCACACAAGTAGATTCATCATGAAATACCTTTTAACGTTTTCTCTTTCAGCTTTACAAGTACATGTGCTGATCATGCTGCCCTGCCAAATGATAGGATGCTGAAAGGTGCATCAGCTTTCTTGGTACGTTATTCACCTCCATTTCTTGGACTATGCACTCCTGTCCATTTTGGTTTTCCCCGTTCTTCCTTGACGATCATATTGCTTAATGTTGATGACATGATGGATTCACCAAAATATATGTTTTGATGGCAATGTGGGGGATGCAATGACGAACAACCCATTTAATATATACTTTTCCACATGTTTTTCATTATGGGGTGATGTGTGCATTTAGCCACATGATGTCCTGTGAAGTCTTCTTTGTAGGGTGGGGGTGGGTTGGCAAGGTGGTCAAAACGATTTCAGTTAACCATGGCTGTGCATGTCACACCATTGTTTATGGACTTGAACTACATTGCAGAATTGCTCGAGTGCTTAACTTCAGGAAAGATGATACTAATCTCATCCCTGTGGACTGTTGTTGGGGAATCACTGATGCTGCACAGTAATCAGAAGTCTGGAATTTGTAAGGAGGCCAAGATATTTGCACACAATGATCTAGTGTTTGTAAAGGTTACCATGCATTTTTGCTCATCCACATTTGGAGTCAAGCACATAGGACAGCTGGTGTAAAGTTCTGTCTGAAAAATGGCATGCTCTTTGTAAATTATAAATGATCAAATCCTGCTCTTTGTGGATGAATCCTAATGCTTCGCCTATGTGGTTTTTCCACCTTGTCGTCTTGGAATGGATCAACCATGTTGTCGATAAATAGAACTATAAATATAGGATGTTATTTTGAATTTAATTGAAATGGCAAAAAGGTTTTATTTTGAGAAAAATGAAATATGTAACACCAAAGAAGAATCTCCTCCTGTGTTCAGTTGACAAAATACCCCTTTGTGGAGGGGCAGAGATTGGACAGAGAGCTGAGAGAGTGGAGGATCCGTCTGCCAACACTGGTTGTTTGTGGACTTTAAAGATCGCATGGTGTCTTTGTGAAATGTAGGCGAGTTATTCCCGACACCCGAGAAAAATTACAAATTCCTGCCACTTTCATTCTGCGACAGTGCAGCGATCTAGTCCAGGATTTCTGCTGGCCTTGAAACGTTTCTCGACTTGTCATGAAGTCCCAAAGCTCTGCCTTGAGTAATGGCCTCCATTGCTAAATCCCCTTGGTTTCTTGATGAGTTGACATTTTCTGATGAGACAATTTCTACAAATCAGTGGTAAAGTCAACCAACAGCGTTATCACATTTGGGTCCCGAACTACGACGATTAAATTGTATCGCACATCACCTTGTACCAGTCAGACTCCATGCCACTATGCTTTGAATGTGTGATGGTGCTTGAATGAGGTCTCCCCAGACAAGTGGGTCGGTTGACGTGAACCAATTGCGTGGCCATCTCGTTCCCTGACCTGTCTCCATTGGACGACGTTTTATGGGGCGACGTAAAACTGTTGTTGGCTCATCATAATCACATTATATGGATGAACTGAGGATTATGATCACAAATGCAATTAATGATATTACTCAGCAGCAACTGGAAAATGTTTTCAACAAGTTGGAAAATCAGATTAAACGATGCACAGTATTATGAAAGATGGCGTTTATGTTGAAGCCTAAAACTTTGAACTGTAATGAGTAAAAACATTATGCATTATATTTTCATGCACAGATTATAGTTCGTTTATATCATGTGTGCATCAAGAGTTATGAAAGTTCAAATTCGTACAATCACTTTATGGACATCCTGTACATTGTAGCGTCGACGGCTCAACTAATGTCTCGTTCATCGTGGCGGGAGGTTAAAGTCCCACGATGTTCCAAGTGGCTTAACTCCAGTGGAGACATTCTGAATTAATGGCGGACAAAACGTGTATGGGTCATGAGGAGAAACTCAAGAAACTTAGCTCTTTTTAAAACCAACAAGTTTATTCCTGAAGCAAAAGTAAAAAGAACCAGTGGATGATGGAATCGCGAGGAGACGATGGTGGGTTCGGTGGAAGAGAAAGCAATTAATAAATAATTATATACAACAAGAATAAAATAAATCTAAAAAAAACTAAAGCGCCACACACCAGACTCAGTCATTGATGGGGAAAGGGACAAAACCGGGGGACTCTGCTCTGGTGGTCGCGGGGACGAGCAAGCGATGATGAGATGGCCAGGATGATGAGGAGATGAAGCAGCAGACAGACGAAATGGGCACAGGGCAAAGACAGGCAGGCAGACAGGACGACCTCCTCAAAACTCTTGCAATTTTTCTCCTTACAAAATCCTTCTCTTCAGCACTCAAAGAAACTCAGACATGGTTATCCTCAGCAGTCTTTTTCTTCTCAGTCACTCCGTTCTCCTCCGACCTCCAACTGCCCAATCAGGCTCCTCCTTCTCTCTCTCTCTCTGGGCAATGCTCCGCTCAAGGCATCTATATCTCCGCCCCTGAAGGCGTGTATTGCTCCGCCCCTTGGGAGGCGACAAACACTCATCCCCTCATTCTCATGCCTCGTCTCCTGGTGCCCCCCCCTTACATCCCCGGAAGAGGTTGACATTGAGGTTATACGAAACAATTTCCTGAACCATAATCCCTCACAAACTCTTTCGATGCACCACCCCCTGTAGGGTGCACATTCAAACAAGACAATTCTTCAACTAATGTTTCCCGACTTAACACATCGAGATTGGCCAACTACCCCTATACATGGACCATGCTACTCTATACATTCTTCTCTGCTCTTTGTGAATATCCAACCTCCTCCCCCCTCCCACCCCACCCCTCGCACCAATGTAACAACACATATTGAAAGATAAAATAAAACGCTGATGTTTCTTGGATTATTGTTTGGATTAGAACTCTCAGAACAGATAAATGTACCAAAATAAAAATGGAAAGTCAGTCTTTCATCTAATTTCTTTATTTCAATGTTGTTGAGCACCAACCTTACATGCAGTGATTTTAAAGCTGCTTTCTAATAGGGTCAGATTTTTGCCTTTTCCTACATTTATTGCAGATGGTTTGCAATCATGATGCTCCCTCAGATTTGAAAGGCATCTTAGATCACACAGCATTTCACATGATCAACCTAACTTGCACCTTTGGTAGTTTGTTCACAATCACATCACATTTTAAGTTGAGGACATGCAAAATGTAATTGGTTTGGACAGATTCTAAGATATGGGCCAGGGACTGTTTGTTATTTTTTAAAAAGTTCATGAGACCTTTTTAAAACCATGTGTTTCGGAATGGTCCTTAACATTTTATTAAACATCATCCAGTATGCGTTTCATTTCTACCGGGAGCAATTACCATTACACTAGTTTAACAGAAAAGTGTGGCTGCAGTGGACTGCAAAAACATTTACCCCCCTCCAAAGTTTTTATATTTTGATGCCATCTGAGCTTATTTAATAATGCTTTCAAATCAAACATCATATGTAGAGTCTTCACAAACCACTCCAAAGTGATAAAGCTAAAAAAAAAAAAATGCAGAGAAAATGTGAATAAGTTAGATAAACAGAGAAAATTAGATGATTCTCAGGTACATAAGTATTCAAACCCTTTGCCTAATTAACCATAAATCACTTCAGAAGCAAATTATTTGTTTGAAAGGTTACAAAATAAGTGTAATATGTTTCGCCTGAATGTAATCAGTGGTTTAACTGAGAAATTAAACTCCCCCACTTGTCTAAGGAGTTTTAAGGTGCAAGTCACTTGGTCAACCTACAAGGCAAACATGAAGACCAAGGAGCTTTCTAAATAAGTCAGACATAAAGTGGTGGAGAAGCACCATTCAGGAGAGGGTTATAAGAAGATTTAAAAGTCACTCATTATCCCTTTGGAAACGGTGAAATCCATCATTCAGAAGTGGAAGACGTATCATACCATCCAGACTTTAACCAGATCAGGTCACCCATCCAAACTCAACAGCTGGGCAAGCAGGAAACCATTTCAGGATGTCACTGTAAATCCAGCAATAACTTTGAATGATCTGCAAGGCTCTACGTCTGAGATGGGAGTCAGGGTTCATCAATCAACAATATCCCATTCCCTTCACACAGTTGGCCTTTATGGACAGGTAGCAAGAAAGAAGCCATTATTGAAAAAGACACATCTAAAAACTCATATGGAGTTTGCAAAAAAGCATCCTAATGATAATGAAGGCATGTGGAGAAAAGTTTTGTGATCAGATGAGACAAAAATTTTACTTTTTGGTGTAAAATCAAAGTGTTACATCTGCCGCCAGCCTAATACTGCACATCATCCAGTCAACATCATCCCTACAATCAAACATGGTGGTGGTATGGCAGCATCGTGTGTTAGGGCTGCTATTCATCAGAAGGGACTGGTAAGCTTGTCAGGATGGAAGAGACAATGTATGGTGCAAAGCAAAGTACAGGAGAATCCTTGATGAAAACCTGCTCGAGTTGGCCATTAATCTGAAACTGGGTAGGAGATTGACATTTCAGCATGACAGTGATCTGAAGCACAAAGCTAAAGCCACAATGGTGTGGTTGAATAATAAGAAAACAAGAAGACAGACATAGTGCAGAGCACGATACATGCAAAATCCAGAAAACAAATTAGACTTCAAAAATAATTGGTGGTTGAATTCAATGACCAAATATGCAACTCCTCTTCAAATTTCAAGTGAATTGGATGAAAATGACGATTTTAGAAATTTGACCTATGTTGACCTCAAAAATAATTGGTGGTTGAATTCAGTGACCTGAAATGCAAATCCTCTTCAAATTTCAAGTCAATGGGATTAAAATTGAGGATTTTAGAAATCTCACCTCACTTGTTGACCTTTGGCCAATGTTGATCTCAAAAATAATTGGTGGTTGAATTCAGTGACTTGATGTGTAAATCCTTTTCAAATTTCAAGTCAATTGGATGAAAATTGAGGATTTTAGAAATACCTGTTGCGTTGTTGACTTTGTGCCTATTTTGACTTTTTGGTCGATGTTGACCTCATAAATAATTGGCTGGCTGAATTCAGTGACCTGAAATATACTGTAAATCCTCTTCAAATTTCAAATCAATTGGATGAAAATGGAGGATTTTTGAAATCTCACCTAAGTTGTTGACCTTTTGGTCGATGTTGACCTCAAAAATAATTGGCTGGCTGAATTCAGTGACCTGAAATATATAAATCCTGTTCAAATTTCAAATCAATTTGATAAAAATTGAGGATTTTAGAAATTTCACAAATTTGTTGACCGTTGTTGACCTTTTGACCTCAAAAAAACAATCGGCTTCTTGCTCATGCCAAACTCTGCCATGCGGTAAAGTTTCGTGAAGGTCGGTATAAAATTGTGACCTGTAGGCGACAAACACAGAATAACAAAATCAACTGACCAATGTACTTGAAAAATCTTCGATTTTGCAAGTAATAAATGTTCTTGAGTTGTGCAGTCAAAATCCCGACTTAAACCCAATTGAGCATTTATGGTGAGACTTGAAGATTGCATTGCATCGACGATCCCCATCAAACTTGCAGAACTGGAGTCGTTTTCACATGAAGAATGGGCAAACATTTCATCATCTCACTGTGCAACTTGCTGTCTTTGCTGCAAAAGGTTCTTCCACCAAGTACTGACCTCAGGGGCTGAATACTTTTGCAACCAGTGAATTTTGATTTCTATATGTTTTTTCCAGTTATTCGTGACATGTAACCTCCTTCAACTATAACAGTGTTTTGTTTTATCTATTCAGCTATGAAAAAAAAAAGTTATGAAAAAAATAAAATAAACCAATGTCACCCGCAGGGTGACCCGTATCTTGCCAAAAGGTGACCACGTGTGACTTATTTAAGGTCACACTGAGGTGAACAGAGCTGCTATCCACCCGGAGCGACTCCTTGAGGAATATCTGCCTACGAGAGATTCCGATGAGAATCGTTCTACAGAGTAACCATGAAAAATATGTTTTTGCCTCATAACGTCACCAAATGACGTCATAATGTCTCAAGCTTGACATATCTAGAAAGCACTCATCGAGGTGTTCAATTTGAGGTACTACACGATATGGTTCCTAAAACTTGAAAATTTGACCTTGGGGTCAAATATGTTTGACCTCAGGCGCTAACCATGAAGGTCAAGGCCAATCGCCACCAAAAATTAATCAGCTGAGCGCCAGACCATGAACTATATTCCCATGAAGTTTGAAGACGATCCGATCAAAATTACTCAAAAAATAAGGGTTTCGTCGACTCCCCTGATTTGCGCCAAAGTGACCTTGACCTTTGACCTTGACCTTCAAAATTTTGTGCACTGAAAGGGACCTCTATAGGCCTCTGATATGCGAAGTTACAAAATTTTCCGATGATAACTGTGCTCTGCAGAATTTTTATACGTGATTACAGACAAACAAAAAAAACAAAAACATACAAGCTGACTAACATATCTTGCAAAAACTTCGTTTTGGCAAGATAAAAACAGTTAATTTGGCAAAAGTGTTTCTATGACCAGTGGTGAGAAAAAAAATTTGTGAACCATTTTGAATTTTCTGTATTTCTGGATAAATTTAATCTAAAATGTGATCAGATCTTCATCCTAGTTCTAATAATATAGAAACAGAACCTGATTAAACAAAAAGCACACCAAAAGTATCTATTTTTCAGTTATTTATTGAGCAAAATGTTCCAACATTCAATCTCTTTCTTGGAAAAAGTTTGTAAACCTTGAGATTAATCAGCTCAATTAAGGGGGTAATTACAATCAGGTGTTTCAATCAATGGGATGACAATCAGGAGTGTGTTTGGGTGGCCCTACCTGATATGAAAAACATAACCTTTCTTCGTCACCCTCAGAGTCTGGTCTTCACCACAAAGGTTTGTGGAAGCGTGTCATGCCCCGATCAAAAGAGATTTCTGAGGACCTCAGAAAAAGAGTTGTCGATGCTCATCGGTCTGGAAAGGGTTACAAATCCATTTCTAATGATGTTGGGCTCCATGAATCCATTGTCAGGCAGATAGTGTACAAATGGAGAAAATTCAACACCATTGTTGCTCTTTCCAGGAGCGGTCATCCAACGAAATTCACTCCAAGAGCAAGGCGTACAATAATCCAGGACGTCACAAAGAACTCCAGGGTAACGTCTAAGGATCGGCAGGCCTCTCTTGCATTAGCTAATGTCAATGTTTATGAGTTCACAATCAGGAAAATACTGAACAAGAATGGTGTGCATGGGAGAATAGCAAGGAGGAAACCACTGCTCTCCAAGAAGAACATCGCCACCCATCTCAAGATTGTCAAAGACCACTGGGATGATCCAGAAGACTATTGGAAGAATGTTCTGTGGACAGATGAGTTGAAAGTGGAGTTTTTTGGCTTCAATGAGAAATTAATGCATGGCGAAAACCAAACACTGCATTCCAACATATGAACCTCATCCCACTCGTGAAGCATGGTGGTACGAGTATCATGGTTTGGGGCTGCTTTGCTGCCTCAGGACTCGGATGGCTTGCCATCATTGACGGAACCATGAATTCTGGATTGTACCAGCAAATTCTTCAAGAGATTGTAAGGGCATCCGTACGTGAGCTGAAGCTTAACATAAAGTGGGTCATGCAGCATGACAATGATCCTAAATAAACCAGTAAATCTATAACAGAATGGGTGAAGCAGAAGAGATTTTTTTTTTGTTTTGGAATGGCCAAATCAAAGTCGAGATCTTGACCCAATTCAAATGTTGTGGCAGAATCTGAAGTGAGCAGTTCATGTGAGGAAGCCCATAAATCTCTCTGAGTTGAAGCAGTTCTGTAAGGAGGAATAGGTGAAAATTCCTCCAAGCCGATGTGCAGGACTGATCAAGAGTTACAGGAAACGTTTGGTTGAAGTTATTGCTGCTCAAGGGGGTGCCACCAGTTACTCAATGTAAAAGGTTCACATACTTTTTCTGACAAAGAAATTGAATGTTGGAACTCTTTGCTCAATAAATAAATGAAAAAGTAGATTTTGTTTTGCATGCTAATTGTTTAATCAGTTTCTCTCTATCTATTATTAGGACTTAGATCAGTAATCTTCACTATTTTTTTACAGGGAGGCCACTTTTGTTGATAAGACATCAGTGTGAGCCGCCACACCGCCTGCAGGACTCCATAATGGCTGCTCTAAGGCCGCGCTCCCACACACTCCTCTTAGTTGTAGTTAACTGGGCTGCAAGCATAATTGTTTGTAAACTGACATCTACTGATGTAGTTACAGTATGTTACTTTTCTGCTTCACGTTGGAACACTCATTTGAAAACATTGGGTCAATTTGATAGCATTTATGGAGGATTAAGATGGGGGTGTTTTCACATTTGTGTATCATCGGCCACACGTCGGGGCTGCACTTTAGGCCACCAGGGGCTGCCAGTGGCTCCCGGGCTACGCAATGAAGAACAGTGTCTCAGATGAAGACCTGACCACATTTTAGATCAAATTTATTCAGAAATACAGAAAATTCTAAAGGGTTCACAAAGTCTTTTTTCACCACTGTAATTCACAATTCATCTAAATGTGGCATTATTGTTCGGGGGTAAATACTTTTGCAGGCCATTGTACGTTTGTTGATGCAGAATTATGTCACTACCACAACCGGCAACCTGTTTGGCCTGATCCGATGGCTCATGATGCTTGGAAACCATGATACTAAAAGTATTTGTCCATTGTCTACGAATTATTGTCCTTGTAATTTACATGAAAGTACATTATTGTCTATTAATGCCTTTGTCCTGCTTATGATTTACATACAAGTTCTACAATGATCAATGTGAAAAAATTAAATTTCATTAACATTACCGGTATTTGACTGGTGTATGTACAATGTTAACCCAGGTGGAAACATTTTTCTTTTCTGCTGGTTCAAATCGTGACTTCTTGTTGAATTAATAATTGGAATCGCCTAATCAATAAAATATTGTTACGTAGAAGAGGGGGGGTGGGGAGGGGGACCCATTGCTCGATTGTGGTAAGAATAGTATGGACCATGTCATACGTTTGATAATTTACAAGAGTAATCTAAGTAAGTCATATTGTAAAACGTGCATGAGGAGGCAGTGAGTGTTAACTTTAAGACGGTGCAGGGTAAGTTTGTTGTGTAAACCCTCCTGTAAATCAAGTGAGGTCGGATGAGGTCTTGCAGCACTGGGCATTTAACACCAAAGGCACACTGGAAATCGCATTCACTTTTGGGGAAATGACCATTACAAACTGTTTGGCTGGAAGGCCGCTCAAGTCATGGCAGCAAAGTCTGCTGCGGAGCCTTGGAGGAAGACGGAACACTTTTGTTTAGGGCTATCTCACAGGGTGTGATGCCCCAAAAGATGGCCCTGCCCACAAGTAGCGGGCAGCCAATAACAGGAACTCACCATGCATGGGGCCGGTCCCAGAGTTCACGAGGGTAAGTGGCCACAGTCCATGTGGCAGTTGAGCTTTGAACATGAGGATGTCATCAACACCTTGCTTGTTCCTTTCCTTGCCCTTCGAAGAAGAGACATCTCTCTCATCTTGCCTCCCTCATCACCATTCCCACCTCAGGTCCATTGCTTCCTCAGCTGCACTTCGTCTGTGCAGAGCCGACCTGCACAACCATGCCATTATGGTGGAGCCCCATCCAGCTCATGCTAGCCACAATTCTTTGCCTGTCCCCATTGTTCATCATGTGCAAGTCTTGTAAATGGTGCCATGAGGGGGTGGGCTTGATTTATTTCTTATTGTACATAAGTTAGGTTATTCGTGCCTCACCTTCCCCATTTGTTGTCCTCCTGTGGCAGATCTGGCCGGGTTTTGTTGTCTTGGTTACCCCTGTGTCGTATTTCATTTTTATAAACCTTTTTTTATTGGAAGACACGTTTTCCTGCATGAGCCTCCCACGTGTTGCACCACCATGTTCGGCCTCGGATTGGAGTGATGTTTGGGGTTTCTCAAATGGTAAAGAACAGTAAATTGAACACGGTGTGAATTTGGTTAGCTCAGTGATTTTCAGGAGTAGCAAAAGCACCTGGCGTGAGTCAGACGTGTCGACGTGACAATATTTTGGATACCACATCAATATGCGTCTTCAAAAATTTATCGAGAGACTTGGGCTCGGACTGGGACTCAGAACAGCTTTCACATCCTCGTTAATTCGTTATAATATCGAGTCCCTCGTCATTTCGACCTTCTGAGTGCAGTTAGGATTTTTTTCCTGCAGGAATCTTTAATAGTATGGCACATTCTAATGTCTAAATCCGAGGAGCTTTAACATGATGAAAGGAAATGTTAACACTCAACGTGCACCCGACACGGTCGAGAAAGGCTTTCTTCTCCATTAACTGAAGGGTTGAATTGCATGGATTGCCAAAGCAATCGAGGATGCCGATGTTTGGCTTCTCTGTTTATGCGATGGAACCACCAGGCTGTGTGACAGATTGGCATTACCATATCTGCTTGGGAGAAAAATGTGAGCGCTTTGTTTGTATCCCATGTTGTGTGTGCATCCGAAAATAGTTTATTTAATGTTTATTTCAGCAAATTATCTCAGTGTTATAATGCCTTTATGACCGCAATGCAAATCCATCATGAAGATTCTTTATTTTTTGGTAAAAAGCTAATCCAACCGGCTTACAGCAACTTAAAATTCTTCACTTGATGCAAAACTCTGAGTGCAGAGTTGGGTGTGGCTTAGCCTATTTGCATTAACCAGGCAAGGCAGGGCAGCTGCCAGCCCCATGTCAGACTTGCCGCTTGGTCCTGCTAACGATTAGCTTGGCACATGATGAAATGTCTTGCAATGCTCTCATCCACCCCATGCCCTCCACCAACTCTTGTGTCTGCCACTGAATTTACCACCTCTATTGCACCGTGCCCTTTTTCAGAATGTCTGCAGCCGGATCAGTCACCTTCGCTAACTTTACGCTCAGCCAAGGCTATATTTTTAGTTCCTAAAATGGCTACTTCACCATTGTTATTCGGAGATTTGTTTGACCTAAGCTGGGGAAATGTTTGCTTATCGAGATGTGCATTAAACAACCTTATGTGTTGCTCAAAGTAAATCCAATGTTTCATTTTGCTGTACCGACTTATTGCAATTGGATGGTCGAAAATTCACCAGATAACCAGATTTTTACATCACCAATAGGTGTGCATGTTAAGTACTTTTCAACTGGAGAATGAACATGAATGATGCATATCATCATAATATAACCCAAGGAGTGTCTGTCAGTGAGTTTGTTTTACTTCTATGCATTCCTGAACCGCTGGATGGAATGAGTTGAAAACTGATGGTTGTGATCGGGGTGTGCAATGGGAAGCTTCTGTGCAGCAAATGAAAATTCATCGCCCCAGAGGTTTGGGTGGGGAACAACGCTTCCAGTTAAACGAGGTATTACAGTTTCTAAAATAGCCAATTAATCTGTTGGTAATTCTGGAGAATTAACCCTTCCTTTATGATTTTTTGTGACTATCAGTAACACAACACAACTTTTACCAGTGCAGTGTTAAAGGATCACAATTGGTGTTGCCTGTTTAGAATTTCTAAGTAAGTACTCAGCTCGTGATATTGCGAGAGCAGGTGCAAATCTCGTACACCATTTAAATATTACAATTTTCATGAAATTTTAAAATTAATTATAACTGAAAATATCAAAGTCTGTTTTTTTTAAGTCCTTTTCATCAATGTTACATGACGTTGTCATCTTGTATTGTCCTTGTCCGGAACATTATAGATCTACGACGTCCTCCACGACCTCTGGATCATTGTGTGAATATTGTTACGGCTGTGGAAATTCGCAATACACCATAAAGGTTCCTTAGATCAGTTATGATGCTAAGTTTATGTGCAGATAGGTCCCCACCGTTGTTAAAGGGATTTATTCATCTTCACTGGGCTGCGACCCTTTGAGATAGCCGTTTTTCTTTCGCTATCATTATTTTGGCCCGACAGATCACGCTACGACCCTTTCCACCGCAAAAACCGTCCGAAAACATTGAGCGAAGGCCCAGTGAAAAGAACTGGGATGACGCGCCAGTTTTCCCGCCGTTTTATCACCGCCAAGGCTGGCACGAGAAGCGGCGAGGAGCTCACTCGCGATTGGTGGACACGGGGCGTGAGGCGGTTGGAGTGAGGGCACGCCCCTTTTCGAGAAGCTTCTCGAAGGGAGGCGGAGCCGAAAACGGGGAGGAGCGAAGGGCGGAGCCCCGCGCTATATAAGGCGGACCACACACGGGCTCCCTCTCCTCTCATGGTGGTCGGGGTCGAGTTTGCTCTTCTCTTGGCGGTTCGGGCAGCTCGTGTTCAGTTCAGTTCGTGGTGGCTGCTCGTTGAGCTCGCAGTTCGTGTTCAGTTCAGTTTGTGGTGGCTGCTCGTCGAGCTCGCAGCTCATGTTCAGTTCAGTTCGTGGCGGCTGCTCGTCGAGCTCGCAGCTCGTGTTCAGTTCAGTTCGTGCCTTTTGTCACCAGGGTGCGGTTCAGTTCAGTTTGTGGTGGTTCATCTCCTTCGAGCAGCTAATTCGTGAGCTCGGGCTTCTTGTTTTCTTGGGACACGGACGGACGGCGCCGCTTTGCCAGCTCGGGCGCGCAAGCCTGCACACACGAGAGGAGAGTGCCGGAGAGAGCTCGCCGACCGTCGCACCACGAGGGTGCAGGTAACCAGTGTCTGTCTCGTGGGCCCATTCGGTCATCCACGGCCCACGGCCATAAAGGTTTATAAACCCCGTCTACCCCCTTGCCTATGAGGGGGTCATTTATTTTGTTCTGTGTGAATGATGTGGCGCCATGTCTGCAAGTAGAACCTGTTTAAGTGACTGTACACTATAAGCATATTCGGTGATATTGCTTTTATTTCCATGCTTTTTCTGTATATTGCATGACTGCCTTGGCTGTACATACGTGCTGTATAAATAAATGTGCTTTGTTTGAATGTATCCCGTTCGTCGTGTCCTATTTCCCCTTTGAAAGTGCCATCTTGCATCGTGGAATGAGTGGTGGGTTTTGAACACCCGAGTAAAGAAGAATCACTGAACCGTCGAGGTCGGCGATAACACCGCTTGGTTATCCCTGTAGCACGGAACGAACCGCTTAAGCGGTTTGTGTCCTAAGCCGACGTGCGGTGCGGTGCAACCCCTCGGTGGGTTACCCACGCGGGTACTTAGGTATATCGACATTCGGCGATTCACCCTATTTCGCGCGGGTAGAATGCGGACTGGGCTGTGGTGAGGTTAAACCCCCACCCGTGACTGGTTTCTGGCGATAGTTCCAGGAGGGTCACGACTGAATTGTCCGTCCGGCGGGTGACGCTGTCACGAATAGAGGTACGCGGCTGATCGCACGCCAGGCGGGCCAGAATTCGTAACAATATTTTTAATCCTCCCCCTATACTACTATTGGATAAGAAGAGGCTTATACCTGTTGTATGGTTTGTTTCTACAATTAGTGCCCCCAGTTTTTAATGCTATTTCAGAGTTTCTTAGACACCAAGGAGTGCTAAACCCCTATTTAAAGTTTTTTTTCTTCCTTTTTTCTGCCAATGTCCGAGATGTGTCTCGGAGACAGCTTGGACATTCAGGATGACATTTGGCAACAGTAATGAGAATAAAAAGTATGCAGGGTGAACACAATATTTTTGACCTTGACTTCAGTTTTTTAGGTCATGACCTAATTATAGGCAATTTAACATTTTCCACCAGAACTCGACTAAGGTTTGTCTGATCAGAACAAAATTGCCCTTTCTCGATAGTCTAGAACAAGGTGCATTTATGAATAATGTACATTATACCCCTCTGAGTTAAAGTTCAATGTTAAATGGTGGTATGAAAAAATAATGCTTTTTTATTGTAATCGCTCAATCTTTAAGACCGCTTGGCCTTCCAAGATGTTCTTGCATCATCACAGTGTTCCCACACTGAAGTTGTGCACCTGATATTTGATCAGTATCCTTGACCTCCTTTTTTTTTCTTCATATTGTGACATAATTAACTAAAACACTTTTATGATCATAACTTCAATAATTTTTCCACCGATTTTCATGAAGTTTAGCTTTATGGATACATTCAATATGGGAGGACACATTTTATATGTATCCCTAAATGTTGAAGGTCAAGGTCATGGTGGTCAAAAAATAATATGGCCATCATTGGATTGCTGGCACCAGAGGAGGCTGATCCTTGGCAATCGCTTTGTGATTACAGATATCTAGTTTCATTTTGATGCATTATATTCGTTACAGAGCATCGGTGCTGCCATGGCAGTTTCATAGCAAGGCTTAAACTGGATGATGCAGTTTGCCATTGTCTTCCCAGCATTGTTTGTCTGTGCTCTATCCTTTTAAATCCTGAGTATCAAGCAAGGAAGCAGCACACACCATTTTTTTTTAAATGTCTTTGGTTTGACTTGACCACTAACCTGCCAAAACTCAGAGCAGACATTCAAACCATTACACCACTGAGTCTGGTATTGTATGAATATACAACATATAAATATACCCAGAACTTCCGTTAATTAAAGTTAGTCAGAATTAGTGTTTACTAATTGATTTGACTGTCACTTTGTGGTTTCAGATATTGTTTCTTAGCTTGATACCGTATATGGCAGTGTATTCTGAGATCGCTTTGTGTCACTAAATGTGGATCTCATCCAAAAATCCGGATTTGCTGCACAGCGCTGAATTCCCACACATTTTGCTGATGTGAAAATGCACGTACGTGCACGCACACGCAAGAATCTGTTGAGTTATGCTTCTCTACAGCAAGATGTCGAGCTCTAGTCCTTGGGGAAGCCTCTTCAGCTGATGCCGATTGCCACCTTCGCCGGAAGCTGGCTTGGTTAAGCCGTGTGCTGGACATAGCACTTATTTTATAGCCAGAGTCGCCTCGCCTGGAATTAAGATGCGGCAGCTGTTGCAAATAACCTCACACTTTTTGGTGTGGGAAACAAGGCTGCTTTTATTTTTGCCTTTGTGTTCAGAAATTAAAATAACATAATGTGAAACATATAAATATAACAGACACACATCTGACTGGTGCATATCCATTGACATAGTCTATTCAAGAAAAGGCCGATTGCTTAATCACTTATTACTTGGCTTTCCTTTACCAACAATGAAAACATGCTTTGTGTTCACCATGATACTGGAAACTGACAGGTACAGCAAGGAGTGACGATTGTACCGGATGATGGTGTAATATTTCCAAAAGGCAGCATGATTCAGTTGACTGTGTATGATCTGTGCTTGCTGACTGTTGCCTCAATGAGATACTTGAGGAATGAAGTGAAAACCGCTTTGATTAGGGGATGATAATTAATTAATTTGCAAATCAAGATAACTCTTCCAACCTCAATCTTTTCAACATAATCATCATGTATTTTACAGATGTGAGATTGTTTGCTACTTTATATGCCTCTGATGATGGAGTCATCAGAGCCATTATGTTTTCTGGGTTGTCCGTCTGGTTGTCTGTCCATCCGTGCTTCCGTAATAGGTTTTTTTTTACCGCGATAACTTAAGAAGTAAAACTTGGTACAAGAATGTATAATGATGTAATAATGTGGGCGGAGGCATATCGGTCGACTTCATGACCTCAAAAAGAGTGCTGTTCTAGTCATCTTCTGCTTTGAGACATTTTACATTGTGAATGAAAATGGAGTCAAACAAATATGCAGGCAATCAAGTTTTGAACTCCTTCACAGTATCATTAAAATGGTGTTCATTTAAAACCATGTGGAAGCCTCTGGAGGACTTTCTCTGGAGGATCAACCCAATGCACATCTGAAGGCATTCAGCCGGGTATGCTTATGTCATCGTTAACACAATGTTTGACTGGACACTCACCTCAAAGCTGTCTAGCCTGGGTTAGAATCCAGACTCAGCTATAAACTGTCATCCTTGTCATCCTGCTGTTTTACAGGCAGAGCGATTCATTAATGTGTGTGCCGTCCTTTGGATGGACGTTAAACTGGCGTCCCGTCTGCCGGCAATAGTTGGTGGATGGTAAATATCCCACAGTATCCTTTGCGAAGATTAGGCAAGTTAGCGCTGGCACCAAGGACAAATTCCACTTTCCTGTCCTGACTTCCTGTGTCAGAGTGTCGACCGACTTAGCCGACTTCGTAACTGCTTCGGCAGAACCAACACCCTACATAGAGCATGCTACGTTGGTACAAGATGATCGATTTTTGAAGTTTCGTTTTTGAAACCTCACCGAGCTCGATTGAGGTTAACAACACTGCTCATGGCATTTCGTTGAATGGAAAAGAGAGAACTTAAAGTGAAAGCCATGCCAAAGAACATGCTTTCAGGATTGAAAAGTCAGTCTGACACACAAAGGATGATAAATTTTTTGAAGAAAGAGGACGCCATATGAAGTATAATCGACAAAGAATTGGGTATTCCAGGTTTTCGGAACTAGGAAATTATACTGATGAGCACGGTTTTAGGGTCACGCATTTTTTTTTACCCCTCTCACGCGAAGTGAAACGTGTTAAATGGTTAAGTTAAGCAATTCGGTTAAGGTTAAAAAAAATTAAGGTTCATGTCTGTTTTTTCTGTCTTATCAGTTTATGATCGAGGAACAACTTATTTAAATCAAATGTTATATTTTGAACACGAATCAGAATATGAATCAAAAGACAAGCCTGTCGTTTTTTTTACTGTAACTTGGCTCTGAATTAGTCCGGATCGCATATCTGCAGAGAGGAGTGAGATAGTATTTTTACTGTCTGCCAGCCTGTTAATCAGAAAATTTAATATGATTCCAAACAGGAAATACTGTTTTTAAGGATGTCATAATGGACACATATCACAGGCACGAACAACGAATGTAACGTGTTAAATAGGGAGGTGTATTCGACACTGGGAAAATAACAGTAAAACCTGGAATTTATTTCATTTATACCACTGATTTTTTTCCACTATTATACCACTAACAGCTTGGTTACCATTATTATTAAAGGTAAATTTCATGACCTTAATAAATCAAGAAAAGAAACTTTATATTCTTCATACAGGAAGATAATTCTGGTGTTGGCTTTACAGATAAGATGGCTGGCCTAAGATCTTCCAGTCTTGAGTTTGAGCCCAAGTGATACCCTTACATAACACCAGGTGGGTTGCCTCAGCCTGTATTCCTTCTGAGGTCAACAAAATAACTACCAGCTTATTGGAAACGGTGGCACTGCATTAGTGGCACAGCCAAGCTCCCAGAAATGATGCAACCACAGCCTCAGCCTCCATATGCAATAAAAATAATAATAATAATAATAATAATAATAATAATAATATTACTTTATTTCATGTTCTTAATAACTCTTTTATTGATGAAAATAAGCATCACAAAAACAATGCTTAAACATGTTAATTAAGGGTACAGTTCAGACAAATTTTAAAGTTGAAGTCCCTAAACTTATTTTCCCCATTATCCCCTAAGTTTGTGGATTTGCGGTTCACTGGGATTTTCAAGAATGTAACCCCCGGGAACGTCAAGGCCGTCGTGTATTGACTTAAACACGGCGTGGGGTATCATGTTCTATGAACTCTCTAGTTACTTCTGCCACCGAAGGATGGAGGTTACATTTTCACCCCTGTCTGCCTGTCTGTCTGTCTGCTTGTTTGTCTGTCTATGAACAGGGTATATTAAAATGTTGTGGACAAATTAGGATTAAATTTGGTGGAGAGGTTTGGTATGTGACAAGGACGAATCATGTGTGACTGGATGTGGATACGAGAATTTTTTAAGCAGAACAAGCCGATTCGATTTTGGTTGAGGTCCGGCTCCACATTGGGCCTGTCAGTAGGATACAAAACGTAAGCTGTTTAGCCTGGTAGAGGTATGTGCTCTACCGAGTGCTGTTCGAGTTCGTCTTGTCCTGAAGAAGATGCGAGACTATTGCAGAGTGTGTGTGTGTGTGTGTGTGTGTGTGTGTGTGTGTGTGTGTGTGTGTGTGTGTGTGTGTGTGTGTGTGTGTGTGTGTGTGTGTGTGTGTGTGTGTGTGTGTGTGTGTGTGTGTGTGTGTGTGCGTGCGCGCGTCCATCCGTCTGTCTGGATCCATATAGTTTTGCTTTAAAAATGTTTTTCTCTGCAACCGCTTATCCGATCGATGGGAAACTTTAAACATAGGAGGGACTCCCTATGGAGAATATGTTTTTGCTAACTCAGATGTCATAGGTCACAATGGTATGACAGAAAAAATTTGGACATCATTTTATCTGAAACTGCTCAACAAAAAAAAAATTGAAACTTCACATGTGTCATCAACTACCCAAGCAGTGTATAGGGTGATAACGATGACGTCATCGGTGAAGTGGTATTCCAGCCATAATTGCTTGAATTGAAGTGTTTATCCGAAAAATCTGAAACTTCTTATATCAGATCTGTGACCTGATGTGAGTGAAGAATTAAATTTATGACATTCATAACCTATGCCATTAAACGATGTGACATAATAGGATGCATGGATGATACGGGTATATGACCAATAATAGTCGTGTGTTCAGTTAATGATGGTATTTTTGTTCAGAATGAATGCACGATGTGAGACTCTACAAGTCATCGGTACGTTTACTATTGTTTCAATGAAGTTATGCATAAAAGAAAGTCAGTTCATGATTACGTTAATTAATGTAAAGCGACATTGGAATACTTCTAAGTAATCCTGTAATAAGTAAGTCTAGTTGTATATACAAGGATATTTAATTGACCAAAGATAGAATATTCACCAGGAGTGTGACCTCCACATTCAGAATGTTTCAATTTCCACTTTGGGATGACTGGATGATTTGTAAAAAGTAAAGGAATCTTTTGTGTGTTAAAATGTTAAGATTTTTGTAAAATATAAACATGTCAGGTGACCCCATCAAGATCAGGTCATTTAGACTTTAGTAAAACATCAATAAGATTGTTGTTTAAGGCTGTACCAAAAAATATATATATATATATATATATATATATATATATATATATATATATATATATATATATATATATATATATCTTGGGAGTGCAACACAGCAATGATGGGCCAAATGGCTTCCTTTTTTCCTTGTTTAAGGTCATGCAGGAGCATGTGACCACTCATTACTCTCAGTGTAGTTCCAGGGAGAATGTGGACCCTTTGTATACACAGCATTACTTTCCATTCTGCATACAGAATATGAATATTAAAAAGCAAGTGGTTTGATTCCCGACAGAATTATCTGGGAAAAACGCTGTTATTTCATGTTTTGGAATCAGTTTGATGAAGAATTGGAAGCTTTTATTGTGACGTTACCTTCCGCGTGTGAAGATGATACAGCTAATTTCAGGGATATCGGGCTCAGGTAGGGGTTTGGAAACATTTACCCAAAGGAACAAACAAACAAACAAACAAACAAACAGGCTCGCTCTCAAGTCTACAGATATGCAGTCAAATGCTCAAATTGTGATGCCAAAGTAATTTCAGCACCGCAGGTCATAAGCTTGTATTTATCATTGTATCCCAAGAAAGTCAGTTGATGCATGATCTGTTTTCATTGAATGAACCAGCCTTGTAAAATTGGAAGAAAACAGGACAAATCTTGTTTTTATTTTCACAAAGATTACTACCGTTGGCGAAGGAGAGGGTGTTGTTATTTTTGCAATGCCATGCCATGTTTTCACACGTTTTTTTAAATCCAGGTGGTTGAGCCCGTTCGAAGACTGCCGTATCTTAGGCATAAAAATGACAGCATAAGATCTCCTTTCTTAACATTAAATTAGTTTTAAAAGATTGTGTTTTATTCTTACATGAGGGATGTTAATTATAACCATAGAGTCATTCATCAAGACTGATATTATCCAAAATTATAAATTTTCGTCGACAGAATCATTACTCAAATATCACTCAAACGGAAGCCTTGGATGAACTCAAAGCTATCTGAATGCACGACGACTGCTTCTCCAACTTCTCATACCACATATACTTGTCCTACTACATCTAATTCTCCGGCTTCTCCGAGTTCTCATACCACATATACTTGTCCTACTACATCTAATTCTCCGACTTCTCCGATTTCTCATACCACATATACTTGTCCTACTACATCTAATTCTCCGACTTCTCCGAGTTCTCATACCACATATACTTGTCCTACTACATCTAATTCTCCGACTTCTCCGATTTCTCATACCACATATACTTGTCCTACTACATCTAATTCTCCGGCTTCTCCGAGTTCTCATACCACATATACTTGTCCTACTACATCTAATTCTCCGAGTTCTCATACCACATATACTTGTCCTACTACATCTAATTCTCCGACTTCTCCGAGTTCTCATACCACATATACTTCTCCTACTACATCTAATTCTCCGACTTCTCCGAGTTCTCATACCACATATACTTGTCCTACTACATCTAATTCTCCGGCTTCTCCGAGTTCTCATACCACATATACTTGTCCCACTACATCTAATTCTCCGGCTTCTCCGAGTTCTCATACCACATATACTTGTCCTACTACATCTAATTCTCCGACTTCTCCGAGTTCTCATACCACATATACTTGTCCTACTACATCTAATTCTCCGACTTCTCCGAGTTCTCATACCACATATACTTGTCCTACTACATCTAATTCTCCGACTTCTCCGAGTTCTCATACCACATATACTTGTCCTACTACATCTAATTCTCCGACTTCTCCGAGTTCTCATACCACATATACTTGTCCTACTACATCTAATTCTCCGACTTCTCCGAGTTCTCATACCACATATACTTGTCCTACTACATCTAATTCTCCGACTTCTCCGAGTTCTCATACCACATATACTTGTCCTACTACATCTAATTCTCCAACTTCTCCGAGTTCTCATACCACATATACTTCTCCTACTACATCTAATTCTCCGAGTTCTCATACCACATATACTTGTCCTACTACATCTAATTCTCCGACTTCTCCGAGTTCTCATACCACATACACTTCTCCTACTACATCTAATTCTCTGACTTCTCCGAGTTCTCATACCACATACACTTCTCCTACTATATCTAATTCTCCGAGTTCTCATACCACATATACTTGTCCTACTACATCTAATTCTCCGGCTTCTCCGAGTTCTCATACCACATATACTTGTCCTACTACATCTAATTCTCCGGCTTCTCCGAGTTCTCATACCACATATACTTGTCCTACTACATCTAATTCTCCGACTTCTCTGACTACATCTACTTCTCCTTCTCCTTCTCCTTCACCTTCTTTTACTGCTCTTTCTCCTTAGTCTACATTTCCTTCTTCTTCTTATCCTACTTCTCTGACTTCTCCTACTTCTGCAGACATAATTATTCCCATCTTATTGTTCGGTTGGCCTGGGCATGTTTTCGTCCCCAAGTCTTTCACGAACCGGATGGACACCCCAGACGTTTGACTGAAAGTCGCAGGAATTTGAAATTTCTTCAGGGTACCGCAGATAACTCACCTACTATTCACGGAGGACAAGGTGGATCTTTGACGTCCACCAACCAGTGCTGGCAGACAGATCCTCCGACTGACGGCGCATACATTGTTTCCTTGCGCTGTGTGCGAAACACCAAAGTGGCAGTTTATAGTTGGGTTTAGATTCAAACCCTGGACAGGTTAAAGGGGGTGTAATACTAACAAGTAATCCTGCCAGCCACATCTGAATGCACAAAAGTAATGGTTTACCAAAGCAATATTCTCCAGAGATATGAAAGCTAAATTCTCCAAAGATAATATGTAATTAACAGGAAATTGCATCATTGAAACAATACCCATGAAAAGTGTTTTGATTAAAAAAAAATTCTCATAATACATATATTCGTTTTGATTGTTTTCGCTATTAGCATTTGATATTACATGTTGTTACCCGAAAGGCAACAATAAACATCAGCACTAAGATTGCAAAAATAATTAAAAAAAAAATTCCACCTAAATGTCAGTAAAATACAACTCAGACTTTGAACCTTGTCATATGCTATACTCGTTTATCTATTATTTACTCATTTCCTTTTAATTAATGTAAAGGGACACTGATGCCTCGTAATAACGTGCTTGCCCTTCAATTGTTACAGGTGTAAGCCTCACCACGACACTTAGTCATTGTATTAAAAATACAATCTGCAAACAATCTGGTGAAAAAGACAAGCTCCAGGAGCTTGGGTGGTGTGGTTTCCTGTTAAGTGATCCCGGACACTTTCCGTCAAGTTTGAGACCAATAGCAATGCAATATGGCAGATATGTAAAGATGTACAACTACAAGTTGCAAGTGATTGAAGATACAAGTGAATGGTTGCGTAATGTGGTGGACATCCCTGCAGTTATGGCTGACGTAACGCATGCCAACCACAGCATAACCATTGGGCATTTACAGATCAGTTGCAAGATGATACTAGATTGATTAATCACTACTTTTTCTGCTTAACTCTTTGCAGTGTGATGTTTTAAGTGGTAAGGTCTGAGATCATGGGAATTGAAGCGATAGTGGAGTGGCAGAGCTGGAGAAAGGGTTGGGGTGAAAGATGTTGTATATGAGTGGTGTGGGAGTGAGCGAGCTTATATTATGTCACACCTTTGGTGCCAAGAGATAACATGATGGTACAAGCATTCTTGGATGAATTGATTTTCGTCCTCAGGAGTTGGTTATTGTTGAACTTTGGTGAACCCGACTGACTTCCCAGTGTTGTTTTTCGCTTCATTGTGCATGTTTGAATATTCTCTGGATCCCTAATGTTCTTTGTTGTTTAAGCCATTTGGGATGTTTAAAACTTTCTCTTCATGTATATTCCTGACATCCAAATACTGTAAATTTAAATATTCAAAATTTATTTCAAATTATATAATCTGCAGTTTTAATGTATTGCAAAGATAGCACAATTTGTCTTTGAACCGGTACATAATGAGTTGTGAAGGATGTTTCAAATGCATTTTGAAATCATGAGTCTGCTTGTTTTTATTGCTTGGTATAATTATTGGTATAAAGATATCTCCTCCTTTGGCATTTCCAGTTATTTATGGTTGCTTCAATCACATGTGGAAACAACCGTTTCACACTTAGTCTTGTTCCATTACAGAGCTTTGGAGCATCCAAATTCCCAAGCAACATGATAGGGGACCCAATTTTGAGTACCAATTTTTAGAGGTGGCAATTCAGGAGGTTCCAATGATTTGAGAAATTCAGAAGAACGCATAGCTTGGGCTGATTCTTTTTCACCATTCTGACTTGTATCATTGACTGTGTGGTCTGATGAATCCCGGTTACATATATGTATATATATATATATATATATATATATATATATATATATATATATATATATATAAATATATATAAATATACCGTATGCATATATATATATATATATATATATATATATATATATATATATACCGTATGCATATATATATATATATATATATATATATATATATATATATATATATATATATATATATATATATATAAATATACCGTATGCATATATATATATATATATATATATATATATATATATATATATATATATATATATATATATATATATATATATATATATATATATATATATATATATCTGTCCCTTCAGATGTGGGTTTCAGATGTGGGACAATGCTTTCCCATTGTCTTTGGTCGCTCACCTGCATTTGATTTTTCATTGATTTATTTTCATTGTCTTTTTTTTTCATTTATTTTTATTTTTGTTGACATGCTTTCTGATGATTCTGTGATTTTCTTTTTCCTGGTGTATCATCAGCAATGTCCATAGGCATGCAACATTACTCTGCTTCCCCATTGTATCGGGTCTCTCAGCTGCATTTTTTTCATTTTTTTTCCATTTATTTATTTTGATGTATTTATCTTTTTATTGATGGATGTTGTCCGCTGATTCTGTAATTTTTTCCCAGTGTAGCAGCTTTGATGTCCCTCGGAGCACAAAATTTCAGCTTTATACGTCATCCAGAACGTTAGTGAATCAGTTAGTGAATCTTTAATATCAGTCAGTGAATCTGTCAGTCAGTGGTTAGAAAGGGCTGTATATATTACCAGTGGGGTGTGCTTCCAGATTGTCAGCATTGGCACCGTGCTTCCCCATTGTCTTGGGTCGTTCAACTGCATTTGATTTTTCTTTTTATTTCCTTTTTTTTTTAATTTATTGATATTTTTATTTTTTGATGTTGTCCGACAATTCTGTGCATTTTTCTGGTGTGCCGGCTTCGATGTCCATTTGCACACAAAATTTCAGCTTTCTACATCTCACGGAAGGTTCCAGTCTTTAATATCAGTCAGTGAGTCAGTCAGTGAATCAATGGTGAGAAAGGGCTTTATATACACCTGGACCCCGACATTCGCAGTTCCAACATTCGCGGTTTCCACATATTCGTGGTTGATAATTTGCAACATACTGCTATATTTATGGGAAATTGCTCCACATATTCACGGTTTTCACGGCAATTTTTTATTTTATTTTTATTTTTTCCTCAAGCCGCGATTATAACACAGTTCAAAAACATATCTTCCACGAGCCACAAACAAAAGCAGCTGGATGTATGCAGTACAATACTTCTTCTTCTTGCGTATGGCAGCTTAGCTACCGTGATAGCTATCATTGCTTGGAAGCACTACTGTGTCGCTGATGCAGTGCCCCTCATCCAGTACACTATGGTATTATTTCGCCGACCTCAGAAGGATGACAGGCAGAGTCAACTCCCTGGTGTATTAATTCAGTGGGCAACGGGGCTTGAACTCAGGACGCTCGGATCCCAAGCCACCACCCTAACCACTAAGCCATCACCAGGCTAGTACAATACTGTAAGTACACACAAAATACATATCTTCTATGAGCCGCGAATATTGTTGCGGAGCCAGGTATCGGTTGGAGCACGACCGCTAGGTGGAGCAGTAGGGTCGACTCTACCGAACACCCGAAATCTAGATCGTACCTTTCGGAAAACTCCGAGGGGACGGGTCCTTTACCGGACCGTGAATCGTCAATAATTCCACCACGTGGTACAGGGTTATTTGTCAATCTTCAAAATACCTAGAGATCCACGTGGTGACTTACCGAGTATTCACACCCTCGACAGCACTCGTACGAGTCGAGCCGTTGGCGTGCCCGATCCATGCACAACCCGAGCGGATGGTTGCCAAAGTCCCGTCGGTCCAAATGTACATTTACAGCGGCAACAGCCTTTGTAATTCACCAACACGTGCCATGCTAAGCCAATGGAAGAAACACAGCAACGAACTGATACACTTAACAAATGTATTTATTTATCATGGGGAAAAGGGGGGGGGCACACAAGAACAGAGTTATCCGACTATAGAGATGCAAGTATGTCCAGCAAAGAGCACTTAAACAATTCCTACCTACAAACAGCCCCACCGACACACACACACACACACACACACACACACACACACACACACACACACACACACACACACATACCCAGAAAGACATGGACCTGTCCACCTCGTGTGTTTCGGCTGACACGGGCGAACCAGGCCAGCGTCGAGATGCGATGATAGAGTCCAGAGCTCCATTCAGCGCTCGTACCGGCAACCAAAACTCTCCTCCGTATCCAAAACTGTCGAGAAGGCAAGAGGATTCTCTGCCACGTCTCCAAGTCTTTGAGTTGAACGTCAAAGCGAGGGCTGATAACTCCACACTCGTTCAACCTGCATGTCAGATTGACCACAACTTTGCCTGCGCGATGGTCATCAACTATCTCAAAAGCTCTCCTCTCGGTCCAATCGTGCCGCAACCTTATTCACCCTTCTCCGGGGGGGGGGTGCCTCCACCCTCCCCACTCTCCCTCACTGGACGGTTTTGGCACGCAGAATCGCTCGTCGCCCTGTCATTGGCCACAACGGGCGGCAAGTCCGTCGATTGGCCCGGGGGGGGGGGGCGTGGTGACGTCACGCGGACCACCTTTCTCACCATCGCGGGGTCTGATTGGTTGAGCGGCGGCCACCTCACTCATAGCACGCTGATTGGTCGAGGGCCGCCGCGAGGCTCCTCCTTGAACTCCGCCCACCATGGCATCTGCCAGAGCGAGGTGAAGGTGAGGGTGATGCTGGCGTTGTTGTAGTTGATGTTGGTGGTGTAAAAATAAAAGAAAACCCTGACTATCAAAATAACTTTACAGCGCATGTACATTCAATTACCCATTGAACAAGGGAAAGGGGAGCTATCTATCCACATTTACTTATCGAAATAACTGAGCTATAAGACCTGTATGTTGAGTGCTCATGGCTTTCAGATTCGTTACAATATGACCTTCTTCCTGTACGTGCATTGTAGCTTCACTGGATAAACTTTGTTTCATGGGATGTCTCACCATGGTGCACTTTATACATATGGTACTGCGCATAATGTATTGCAGCTTCACAGGATAAACATAGTTTTGTGGGATGTCTCACCGGTGTAACACGTCATTCCCCGCAACGCCATCCCCCATGAGTTACTCACAGAATGAAAACACCAACAACATCTATTGATGTATTCAGTAATTACTAGGTTGCCACATATGGACATTACACAATGGAAACATTCAGCGCATCTTTGTGTAAATCACCATCTTGCTACAAACAGCACCATCTAAGTCAGCGTTTCTCAACCTTTTTACCCTTGTGGAACCCTTGAAATAGTTTTCATGTCTCAGGGAACCGCTGCATAAAAATTATTATATACCATTATTAATATCTAGCTCTTTTATATTTTTATCGTAGTTCACGTGGTAAATATAATATATATTTTTTTTCGGATACCTGGTTTAAGGAAAAAATGACCCCCTTTTTGTCAAATTTATTGGCAATGAAAAAAAAACCATACTGCTCGTTTATGAGACCTCACACCGAGGTTTTAATTTACAAAAAAAATTATTATTTTTTTTGTTTAAAATCGTCATTTTTGAAAGTGGTTGTCAATCCCGAGTTGTTTGACAATTAAAAAACACACTTCATGTAACTTGACAAACAAAACTTAAACAAATAAAGCTGAAGCAATAAAGGTAAATAGAAGAACTCAGAGAGAGAGAGAGAGAGAGAGAGAGAGAGAGAGAGAGAGAGAGAGAGAGAGAGACAGACAGACAGACAGACAGACAGACAGACAGACAGACAGACAGACAGACAGACAGACAGACTTCATGCTAGTAAGCACAGAGAATATAGATGGACACCGTGCATGCGTCCCGTACTGGAGTCAGTCACTCAATGATACACGAATCCGCCGTGTACAGGACGTCCACTAACCAGTGAGGGTGGTTTCACACTGGCGCCATATAGACATCGTTAAATACATTCCCTGTGGTTGTTATAATTGTAAATAATACAAGAGGTTGAAGCCTCTATTATAATATCCAAGGAGTTTCCAACAATATGCCGTACGTGCATAGTAAAATTACGAATATTAAATCAAACAAAAACGACTCAAAAATACATTAGCCTATTTATTACTGTTTCTCGTGGAACCCCGAGCGACCTCTTGCGGAACCCTAGGGGTCCGGGGAACCCCGGTTGAGAAACACTGATCTAAGTTGTTGCATTTTAAAAAAGCTCAGCATAATCTACCTATAGATAGGAAAGACGTCATGTCCTGTGAGTTAAAGAATGCAAACATCAGCATATCTATTTGTGTCATTAGCAGCAACTACTTGCAGACTAATTACACAATGACAATGACAAAACACTCATGGATTTTGCCCTGAAAATCGTGGATTTTAGCCAAATACTTGCAGATTTTACCCTGACATTCGCAAATTTTAGTCTATTTCCACAGCATTTTCCTGCGTTTTCGGGAGATTTTCCTGGACATTCACGGAAATTTTGCAGGTTGGGAAATCCCCGGAACCTATCCCCCCATTTTCCATTGAAACAATGCCCCCAAATTTGCGGTTTCAACATTCGTGGGGTTTTCCCGTAATGTATTCCCCACGAATGTCAGGGTCCTGGTGTATTATGTATATATATATGTATATATATATATATATGTATATATATATATATATATATATATATATATATATATATATATGTATATATATATATATATATATATATATATATATATATATATATATAAATATATATCTTCTTCTTCTTCTTCTTTCGGCTGCTCCCGTTCGGGGTCGCCACAGCGGATCATCCGCATGATCTGCATAGTGATTTGGCACATGTTTTACGCCGGATGCCCTTCCTGACGCAATCCTGGTCGCCTCTTACGACACAGGGATATGGTACACCTATTTTAACCGGGGTATACACCGGCCCAGTGCACTGGTACTCATTTCGCCGACCTCGGAAGGATGACAGGCTGAGTCAACCCCCTGGTGTATTAATTCAGTGGCCCAACGGGGCTTGAACTCAGGACCTTTTGGATCCCAAGCCGCTGCCCTTACCACTGCGCCAACACCAGGCTTAATATATATATATATATATATATATATATATATATATATATATATATATATATATATATATATATATATATATATATATATATATATATATATATATATATATATATATATATATATATATATATATATATATATATATATATATATATATATATATATATATATATATATATATATATATATATATATATACAACTTGTTATTAATATTTCTTCTATTCGTATTGCATTTCACTAATTATATTTGGTGTTGCTTTATGATCTTTAACAAAACTTGTTTTAATCTGTTAATTGTGGCTCCCTGTGTTAGCATACATCTGATAAGCTATTTTAATCTATTGATCAGTTCAGTGCTGTGTGTGGTTGCTCTCGTGGTCCTCATTATTTCATTTGCAACTGTATCATAGAATCGCTTTTTCAGAATGTTGCTCTCTAAGAAAGGCATTCATACAATGTGGAATGGAAAGGCATCTTGTTAATCAAATAATTTGGTGTGAAATTTATTATTACTAGCCGAAACCCCGTCACAGACGGATTCCGTTCATTCAACCACCCTCACCAGCTCAGCTATACTCGAGGGACATGGACTGGACAGGGCGTGCTTACCCCCGCCTACTTATCCCCCGCCCCTGCCCCATCCCCTCCCGCCTTCAATTTGCTTACCCCCGCCCAAAAATTTAATTACCCCGGCCCCGCCTCCGCCTCTTCACTCCCCGCACACACACACACACACACACTGGTCTCTTGATTCCCCGCCCCACTTGCCCCCGGGCCCCCGCCCCTGTCCACCCCCTCACATTCAACCCTGCTTAATTCACCCTAGCCCCCGCCCACTCATCCCCTGCCCCATATCTCGCTTTCAATTTGCTTACCGCCGCCCAAAAATTTGCTTACCTTGCCCCCCGCCTCTTCACTCCCTGCCCCCGGCTCTTCACTCCTCGCCCCCGGCTCTTCACTCCTCGCCCCCGTCTCAACGAAAAGTGTTTATTCTGCTTCAGAGTTGAAAGTTGACTATTGCCACTATGTGCGAAGCACTCTTACAGGTACGAAGTTTCTTTCAGTCCAGGTCACAGTACTGAGAAAAACGTGACGCGAGCGCTCGGAGCAGCACAAAATTGGTCCTTCAGTATTAATATATAGAAGATACAATGTTTCTTGTTACATTTTTTTTGTGTCAAATTCACATTCTGAGGTAGTCAGCATGTGCAGAAGAGGGTTTTACATTGCAGACGCTATTTTCGATGAGTGGAATTGCACCTCTCAGCAGTGACGGTCTGTCAACGACAAACGTAATGACGTCAGTGAATGACCGATGATGTCATGACGTCCTTACGCCTCTCAGCGGTGATGTCACACGTCATCATGTAAACGAATGTAAAACGAAAAGTGTTTATTCTGCTTCAGAGTTGAAGTTTGACTATTGGCACGATGTGCGATGCACTCTTACAGGTACGAAGTTTCTTTCAGTCCAGCTCACAGTACCGAGAAAAACGTGACGCGACCGCTAGGAGGAGCACAAAATTGGTCCTTCAGTATTAATATAGAGATTGATGATATCAGTTTGTAATTCCAAAAAGAAACTGAAGTGGTAATTTGGTTTTTCTTTTTTAATTCGAGTTATTTTGGATAGATATAATCTTGAAGCTGATCAAATACAAACCCATCATTAATTGTTCTTTACATCATTCATTAATCTAAAGATGTTTCACCATCTTTGCGCAGTTGGTATTTTATTTCTGCACATGTTGTGGACATAATCGGACTCGTACGTGTACAGGAATAAATTTGCAAAGAAAGGGGCCGGATCTGAACCCATGGGTTTTCCGACTGTCTTCTGGTGTATCTTGTTGCCATATGTAAAAAAATACTATTGTTTCGGAGAAAATGAAAACTTTATTTTTGTTAATTTTCTGAAAAACGACATGAATTTTGATTTTCCTTTGCAGACAAGTTTGCTCTTTTTGATGGACTTTGATGTATACTTTATTGCCTCCTGGAAATGCTTTATCAACTGCTCTGACCGATGCGGTCAAGAGCTTCTCATGTGGAATGTTTGTGTATAATGTCGAAAAATCACAAGTTGATCGACATTTAGCATTACCCTTGTTATTATTGTTGTGGATACTGTTGATTTTAGGTTTGGAATTAGCAATGATCGATAATTTTTTTAATACCAGAATAAAACCTCACATTTTCATCGTAGTTTTTAAAGTATTTATAAGTTAGATAAATCACTCCGATAATACTACTTAACAATGCTGTCAAACTGCATTCTCTATTTGCGATGATGAACCTCATCTTTCTTTTTTTTGTGAATTTTTGGGATCCACTAAATGAATAGTAATTTATGGTGTTTATCTGGAACTAACAGTCTTCTCGTTTTTGAGTGATTTATATGGTGTTGTAATAAGTCTATCTTATTATCATTCCTTATTTTGTAGGTCTTTCAGAGTACACTCTGTGAGCCCAATTCTTCCAAAAGTGTTGCAATGTCGAATGTTTGCGTACAAATTCAATATTATTATTTGCTTTGCCAATTGGAACAATAACATATTGTGTTTGAAGATGTTTTAAATATTGTGTGGTCTGTAGATTGTTTAAAAGTACTTTTGGATTATTGTTTCAAACTTTTCTTTTCAAATCAACAATTCTCCTTTTTACATGTTTCTCTACCTCCTCCAACTATGGAGTCATTTGTGAGTTTGGTACTTTGTGTTTATCGATTTGTTCTCTCATCCATTACATCAGTCCGATCATTGTAAGTTCCATTGCTTTATTACAGTTAATCCTTTTATTTTCCCTATAATTTGGTTCTTTTGTAAGTAATGCACATAATTTTTTTATCTTTCATTATTCTATCACCTATAATCATGTGTATGTGGATCTTTAACTACGGAATTTTTACAATTACAATGACGGGTGTTCGTCAACCATTCATCTATGTCTATAGATTGCACAGTTTCCTTATTGTTGAAGATTTTTTCCCTGAATTGCATTTCACAAAGTGTACACAACCCTTCATGGCGTGCGCTATCTCTATCTCTATCTCTCTCTCTCTCTCTCTATCTCTCTCTCTCTCTCTCTATCTCTCTCTCTCTCTCTCTCTCTCTCTCTCTCTCTCTCTCTCTCTCTCTCTCTCTCTCTCACATTTCTTTCTGTTGTCGTATTTTCTCTATATTGACCATTTCCACCCCTTTGTTATAAAAAAAAAATCGGTTATTTCTCCGAAATAAGCTCAGAGTGAGTCCTGGTGTCTGACCGTCCTTCCGTCCATCCGTTAATATTTGACTAAAACATCTTCTCCTCACGAAGTACCTGACCGTTGTGGACCAAATTTGGTATGATGCATCAGGGCAACAAGGTCTCATGGGATTGTGCTTCCCATCTCGATACTTCACCTCGAAAGGGGTTGAAAGGGTGAGGGGATGGTGGGCGTTTATTGTGGTGTTTACTTTTTCTTGTGTGTTTTGTTTTTAGGTCAGCTCGCTGACCTAATATAACCGTTCAATCTCCTCAGATCCGTCCGTTTGTCTGTCTGTCTGTCTATTCCTCTGTCCATCCGTCCGTCTGTCAACAATTTTTATTTTTCAATCTCCTCCTAGATGTCTCAGCCGATTGAGTTCCAACTTGAAACGATGATAATACTAGTTGCTCTCTATAGATCGTCTGAGCCCTTTTCCGCATTTTCGCCTCGGGGTCAAGGTTACAGGGTCATCAAGTGCAAAATGACCGATTGGTCGAATGGCCTATAAGGAAGCATTGGATTTAAATTAAATAGGTTTCATCGGGATTATTAAGAAGATTTAATTTGACCAACTAGTTTCTCGTTACCTCTGTCATCTGGCCCTGTTTATTGGGCAATGCGAGGTCCGCTGACTTCAACACTGCTTTGCGCAGTTATTTTAAGTTCAATTTAAATTCTGTTTTCACTTTTCATAGTCACTAAGGTTGCGTAACATTAGGTTGCATCAAGTTTTGTGAAAATTGAATGTTTATATCCTCGGTCTGTGTGGAATGCATTGCAGTGAGGGGTAGCTTCCATGGGCTTCCATCTGTTTCCATGCCATATAACGAGGCTATCTTAACTTCTCGTTGATTTCGGTTTTCACTTTTGGGACCTTCTGGTGTAGCTACACGTTTAATGAAGATAATTTTCGTGCAAATCCGCTCAGAAACGCACTTTTCATGAGGAAAATATATTGAATTCAAATAACCCTGAGACTCTGGAAGGGACACCACATGCTTTCCGTTCAATGCTTCACCTCGTAACCTATCCTCCTGATGGACTGCTTATTCATGGCGTCTGTGAGATTAATGTTAATATTTTAGATGGTTTGGGGATCTGAAAGATCTTTTTATTTTTTTTTTTATTTTTTTTTTTTTTTGTATACCTTGGTCGAGGCTCGTATGAGAGCTAACACACAACTCACAGCAAGGAGGCATGAGACAAGAGGGGCGGGAGTGGAAGGGACAAAACAGTGGGGAACAGACACATTAGGTGAACTGTGGAAGGGAGAGGGATGGGGATGGGACGGGGAACATGGCGAAGAGAAGATGGACATTTCAGGGACTTTCAGGAAGGAAAGTAGGAGAAATGAAGGAAGTGGGCTTGGGTGGATTATCGGGGGTAGAAAAGATCGAGGATTTGGATGGGGGAAGATAAGAGGTGGTGGTGAACAGCTGTTTTGAAAGCCTGGAGGGAAGAATGGGAAAGAATAGAGTGAGGAAGTTTATTCCAAAGGCGGGAAAAAGAGGAATGAAAGAGTGAAGATGAGCAGTGATTCGTGATTTTGGTAGTTTTACCAGAAGGGGGTTGTTGGCGGACCTTGAGCGCCCTGTGGAAATGTGGTGGGGACAAATCGCAGAGAGAGCAGGGGGGCAAGGCTGGAGAGGAGTCGGTAGAAGACAGAAAGACCACCGACCAACCTGCGGTGATTGAGTAAGAGGCCCAAAGACTCAGCTTCATTGCGGGAGATGCCGATGATCTTAAATGCCCTGGTTTCGACAGCGTGAAGCCGAGAAAGGTGGGAGGCAGGAGCACCAGCCCAGAGGGGAGAGCAGTACTCCATCAGGCTACGGACAAAAGCTTTGTAAGTGGTCAGGAGCTCAAGAGGGCCGAGGAAGGACTTAGCACGACGGAGGATTCCCAGTCGGCGACTGGCTTTTGAGGCGAGGTTGGAAATGTGACTTTCCCAGGAAAGGTCATGGCAGATAGTGAGACCTAGAAGCTTGAAAGAAAAGACTTCTTCCAGAGGATTGTTGAGAAAGTGGATGGGGGGTTTTGTAAACGGTCCTTTCGAAGAGACATAGTGAGAGTGTGAGATTTGTCTGGATTGAAAGACATGTTCCACGTGTTGGACCAGTTTGTGATTTTATCCAGATCTGCAGTGAGTGAAGAAGCTGCTGCTTGCCGGTCTGAGGGATGACAGATGGTACGGCAGAGGGTGGAGTCGTTGGCAAAGAGAAATAGAGGATTTTCCAGAGAGTCCGAGAGATCATTGATGAAAACCAGAAAAAGAACAGGGCCCAGAACGCTACCTTGAGGAACTCCAGCCTGCACAGGAAGAGGGGATGAAAGAACTCCATTTAGGGCCACACGTTGACTGCGACAGGAGAGGAAGTCTGCGAGCCATGAGTGGAGATGGCCTTGAATACCATGGGAAGAGAGTTTGGTGAGTAGTGCAGGGTGCCAGACTGTGTCAAAAGCACGTGATATGTCCAGGGATACGGCTCGGATTTCCTGTCTGGCATTGAGGACCTCCATCCATTGATGGGAGAGCAGAAGCAGCATATCCAGGGTTGAGTGACCTGGTCTGAAACCAAATTGATGATTGGAAATCAAGCCATTGGAGAAGAGGAAGGATTTCATATCTGAGGCGATGATGGATTCCATCACCTTGCTGATGATTGGGAGAAGGCTGATTGGTCTGTAGTTATAGGGATCTGTTTTTGCACCTTTTTTATGCAGGGCAGTGATGTTAGCAGATTTCCAAAATCTGCAAGTATCAGAAAGAATTCCGGTGAAAAACTTACGTTTTAAGATTTTGTTAGGGCATTTTATCTGACGGCGAGCTGGCTGGTCACATGACGCCGCGCAGACAGCGAGTGATTGAGCTTCTCGGTGGCCCGGGGGTCCTTTTTTGTTGGGGTCCAGCTCTGTCCTGGATACAGCGATTAAATGCACACACTTAGAGTATTTATTTGATGGCCATAAACGCGGGTTTGAAAATTGTATAATTATGTTGGGAATGATTCCGAGAATATGGAGATTTTTGCTTCAAGCGGCCTCTTCGAGCCTGTTTATTTTAAATTCAATTTGAATGCTGTTTTCACCTTCCGTAGTCGCTAAAGTTGATTCACACTCGGTTGCATCAAGTTTTGTATCCGAGCTGACCGTCAAACCGGCTCGGGTGTATTTTGTTTAAGTTTGTGTGTTTAGTTTGGCCTTTTTTGATGTTTTTTTGACTATTTAATAAAACAAAAAAGAACTATTTTTGTTTGGACTCTTATTTTTTGACTTAGGCCTTAGTTATTTTATAACTTGGTTTACGGATCCGCCGACGGTATATTTGCCGAAATGAAATATAAATATAAAATACATTTTTAGCCTTTTATATTTATACATTTTCCGCCGAAGGTGCAAAAGTTTCAAAACCTGAAATGTAAATGTCGGCATTTATTTTCAAAATATAATTTCGTGCGCACGTGCCAAAATGCCGAGTCACCTTTAACCGAGCTGCGCAGTCGTCTTCGGTCATGGCGTCTGAGCAGTGGCCTGCGTGGTTCAGATTGACTGTTGTTTCTGGGGCGAAAGTGATTGTTTGTTGTTTTTTGTTTTTGTTTTTTTTTCTATACTTTGTCGAGGCTTGTGTGAGAGCTAACACACAACGCACATCAAGGGGGATATGAGACAAGAGAGGAGGGAGTGGGAAGGACAAAACAGTGGTAGTCTAGAGGCCAAAATCTGTAGCTAGCCTAGAAAATAGGTTCGCTGCTGATTTCATGTTAGAATGGTGCAACTGGTGTTTTTGAAGAGTCTAGGCATGACCAAGTCTAGTTCCACTTGTTGCCAAGTCTGCATCTGAATATTATGGCCGCCATCAGATTTTGTCTTTTTCTTACTGCAAATTGTACTAGCCAGAAATTTGTCATGATTGTGAAATACTATGTAATCTGACATGAGGAACACTATTTTGTGCTTTATTTTTGTACTGGATCACAACTTTTCACATAATTGACAACTTAAATACGAAATTGAAAATGCACATACGAGCAACAAATGTGAAAAAGAAAATGTTTAGCACTATTGATGGAGATGGGTTTACAGTCAGTCAAAGGTTATTTCAACAGCTGTCAGATTCTTTCTAACACAAAATTACGTTGCTTTGCAGAAGAGAAAAGTGTTGTGAGAACACCCAAGTACAATTTTCAGAGCTATTGATCGGCTTGTACACTGAACGGGTTCCTACAAAGGGCTTTGCATCCACATGCTTTCGTGCAAGGCAGTCCATTCCGTGTACATTTGCACCGTCGAGTTGAGCATGACCCACGGCATTTGCATGTCGTCAGTTCTACACAGTAAGCAGTAATAGGCTGTGCAGTCATGAGTCGTCATGACTGCACTGTGCAGTCATGAGTCATGAGTCCTTGCGTCTGAGGGCCACGCACTGACTTGCATGAAAAGTGCCAGACCCAGTCAGCGTCTCCTCAATTATGTCAATGTTGTCATTAGAATATCTCAAATATCCTGTGGTAGTTGGGATGTTGAGAAAGTTCCTTGGGATCATGACATTTCCATTATCTCGGAAGCATTGTATAACATCATTGGCAATTGCTGTGTCAATGCGCCTCACTGTATCGTACCCAACTGTGTGTGCAGCTGCATGAAAAAGATTGACAAGCTCTTTTGAGCGTGTAGCCTGGTGAAGAGCAAGGCCAAGGCCCAGGTGTTTGGGGGTCAGTTTTTTGCCTCCTGAAGCCACATGAATAATGTCTTGGCAGATGCTCAGAACTTTGTTCTTGGTATCTGTCTCATCCGCTTCTTCATTGTCCATCTTGTCAGTGCTGTCACCACCACAAAGAAGCTTTACAAGCATGTACAGGGTTTCAGGTACAATTCGCTCTGCATTTTCTGTGTTCAGTCCACCGATAATGCTATGCCCTGGAGAGTGTTTTACGTCACTGTAAATCTTTATGCCCACTCTGAAGATCCAGCTAAGGATTTCGTTCTCATGATGAGGCAGACTGCACTGAGCCAATTCATCTTCTTCAGAACTTTCACCTTCTTCAGATAAATCATTCACGGCGGTTCTCATGGCAAACTTTGTCACAGTTGAGGACGCAACTATGAGGGGTTTTGTGTCATCCAATGGCTGCACGAATGTCACCTTGTCACTACCAAAGTGAACCTCCACTTTCTGCTTGAAATTGTAGCTTTTGTAGGCTCCAGCCTCAATTCCAAAATCATTCAATAACAGCATGCTGTAGTGTTCCCAGATGTTTTTCAGGCTAAACACATGTCCCTTCTGCAGCTCTTTCTCAAGCTGGTTCATCACATTTCTGAAACAGATGCTTTCAGGAGACTGGTTTTTCTCTCCACTCTCCTTTTTATACTTTCTGCGAAAAGAAACATAACACTTGAGGTGATATTTACCTTCAGCTGCCATCAAGTCTGAAACACCTGCAAACCTGTGACGCATGGTGGGGTCAAATTGGGCCAAACTAAGCATCCTGGATGATGTGTGATCAAATTCAACATTTGTCAGGACACCAGCTTTTCCAGGAATGTCAGTCTGGCAGAAAGCGCATTTTGACCAATCCATAGCGCTGTGCGCGGATCTTAGTGACTTTGGGACATGGTATTTCTCTGAGGAACCTGATGTTGTGGGTATCTCTTCTGCGTAAGTCACAGATTGTGGCTGAATCCTTGACTTCAGTCTGTCTATTTTTTGTGCGTGAGTAAAGTCACTATAGCAGACTTTGTGCCATTGAATCTTTTCGACGTGCTCCGGTACAGAATATTTTCTGATTCTTGAGAATGAGTCAACATATTTAGCGTCATTATATTTCTCTCTTTCTTTACAACATTCAGCTACAGTTTTTCACACCAACGATTGTAGTCTTTCGAAGTGGCGTTGACTTGCTAGTTTTTGAACTGTCCTGGCAAATAAAGCATTTATTCCAGTCTACATGCTCTTCTTCTTCTCGATCCCTTGAACCCCCTGTGAGAAATATTGCGGCTTTCATTTTTCAGTTAGTCCTGGGTAACAGAAAAACACACAGTTATGTAGTTTAGGTTCATTTTATAGCAAAGTTGTAAAATTCATTGATTGTGGTTTGTATAACACTGAACAACAAATTTCAAAAATTTTTTTTTACTGGAGATGTGTAAAGTGATTACGACTAATTTGGGTACGCTGATTTCAAAAATCATAACCGTTTTGCTGTATCACGTCAGGATTTTCAGGAACAGAAATATTCCTATTGCCTAGAAGTCAGGATTTCAATGAAATTTACATATGTCTTTAACATGTCTATTTCGTACAATTGTTGTTAACTTGTGTTATATTTCTTTCTTTCAGATAAAGATGAGTAGGCGTTCCTGTACCAATCATCCTGACAACTTCTGTTATGTCTGTGGTCGGTATACCAAAAAAGATCAACAGCGAAGTATATCTACAGCAGTGAAATGAAGGCCGCCTACTTTCACTACTTCGGGTGTAAGGTGGGGGACCAAGAACAGAGCTGGGCACCACACATCGGCTGCACAAGCTGTCACACAACCTTGACTCAGTGGTTGGTGGGCAAGCGCGCGAGCATGCCATTTGCGGTGCCCATGATATGGCGTGAGCCGCAGAATCATCATGATGATTGTTATTTCTGCTGCACAAGCATCGCCGGCTTCAACAAGAAGAATAAAGGTCACATCAAGTACGCTGAGTGCATCTCTGCTCGTAAACCTGTGCCTCATGATGATGAGAACCCCGTTCCAACACCTCCAGCTGATCAGAACATAGCTGTAAGCAGTGGTGAAGAGGATGGTGATGATGAACCTTTTGAACCCGACACTCAAGAATCACACCTTCTGAACCAGGGAGACTTAAATGATCTTGTAAGAGATCTCTCGCTGTCAAAGGCGAAGGCAGAGCTGCTTGGATCAAGGCTGCAACAGTGGAATCTACTTGAACCTAACACCAAGATATCCTTGTTCAGAGCACGTCACAGAGACATGGCTGAGTTCTTTGAGATGGAAGACACGATGACATTCTGCAGTGACATCAACGGTCTGTTGAAAGAACTTGGGTGTGATCACGATCCTGCAGACTGGCGCCTCTTCATCGACTCGGGGAAGAACAGCTTGAAGGCTGTTTTGCTCCACAATGGCAACGAGAAACCATCAGTCCCACTGGCTCACGCGTTCGGCATGACAGAGACCTATGAGACTATGCGGCAGCTGCTTGATTCCATCAAGTACAATGACTTCAACTGGCACATCTGCGGAGACTTGAAAGTGGTGGCGCTGTTGTTAGGGCTGCAGTCATGCTACACGAAATACATGTGCTTCCTTTGTCTCTGGGATAGCAGAGACGACAAGAATCAATGGACGAAGAAAGATTGGGAAGAGCGAAAAGAGCATGTACCTGGTCGACACAACGTGAAGCATGTCGCCCTTGTCAACCCAGCCAAGGTTTTCCTTCCACCACTCCACATAAAGCTCGGCTTGATGAAAAGTTTTGTACGGGCAATGGATCTGAATGGGCGTGGGTTTTAATACCTCAAGGAAAAGTTTGGCAACACCTTGTCGGAGGCCAAGATCAAGGCTGGTGTCTTTGTTGGACCGCAAATCCGACAGATTATGAAGGACGAAACTTTTCCGACAACTCTAAACCCCAAAGAGCTGGCAGCGTGGAGGAGCTTCAAAGCTGTGACGGACAACTTCTTGGGGAGCGAGCGCGCGGACAACTATGAAGAAATAGTGCAGCAGCTGCTGGAGTCCTTCAGGAAACTTGGCTCCAGGATGTCCCTGAAAATCCATTTCCTACACCAGCACCTGAACTTCTTCCCTGACAACTTGGGAGCAGTCTCGGACGAGCACGGCGAGCGATTCCACCAAGAGATTTCACTCATGGAGACGCGTTACCAAGGGCGGCACAACCCGAACATGATGGGCGATTTCTGCTGGTTCCTGCATCGTGAAACTGACACAGAGCAGCACAAACGCAAAGCCAAATGCCTAAAGCATTTTTAATTACATTCTAGTGGAGTTTTTCTGTAATTTCTATAATTTTGAAGCATTCATGATGAAATAAATGAATAAATGAATTTTTGTAAATTTCATTGAAATCCTGACTTCTAGGCAATGGGAATATTTCTGTTACTGAAAATCCTGACGTGATACAGCAAAACGGTTATGATTTTTGAAATCAGCGTACCCAAATTAGTCTAAATCACTTTACACATCTCCAGTAAAATTTTTTTGTTGTTCAGTGTAATCAGACATTCTAATTCGAGCCTGAACATTTCTTTAAAAATAATATAGTGAAAAACAAGTCATATTATTTTTAGAAAATGGATGGAGCAATGTTTTTTTGTTAGAAAATGGATGGAGCAAAGGAGCACCAGCCCAGAGTGGAGAGCAGTACTCCATCAGGCTGCAGACAAAAGCTTTGTAAGTGGTCAGGAGCTCAGGTGGGCCGAGGAAGGACTTTGCACGACGGAGGATTCCCAATCGGCGACTGGCTTTGGAGGCGAAGTTTGAAATGTGGTTTTCCCAGGAAAGGTCATGGCAGATAGTGAGACCCAGAAGCTTGAAAAAAAGGACTTCTTCAAGATGATTGTTGAGGAAGTAGATGGGGGGGGGTGAGGCGGTGGGGGGAGGGGTGGGGGTTCGAGATGGTACTTTCGAAGAGGCATAGTGAAAGTGTGAGATTTGTCAGGATTGAAAGACATGTTCCACGTGTTGGACCAGTTTGTGATTTTATCCAGATCTGCAGTGAGCGAAGAAGCTGCTGTTTGCCGGTCTGAGGGATGACCGATGGTACAGCAAAGGGTGGAGTCATCAACAAATAGATATGGAAGATTTTCCAGAGAGTCGGAGAGATCATTGATGAAAACCAGAAAAAGAACAGGGCCCACAACGCTACTTTGAGGAACTCCAGCCTGCACAGGAAGAGGGGATGAAAAAACTCAATTTAGGGCCACACGGTGACTGCGACAGGAGAGGAAGTCTGCGAGCCATGAGTTGTTAAGAAGTATGTCAGCGGTATAAATTCGAGTGACTGTATTGGTGATTTAATCACACAACATCTTGACGACGACGAATATTCTGGCCGAACTATTGCATCAATTCAGTGCAGCAGCAGGGATGATTCGCACGCTACTCTCGATCGTGCCGATTTTGTTTCCATCGAAAGTTGTACACTGCTGTTCGTATTGAAAGATTTCGGTGCCAAGTACGTCAAAGTTTCCCTGCGAGATGCTGATATTCAGCCTTCAACGGACCAGAAATCAGCCTTTGATGTGCTCATGGGGATGGGGAGACGGTACGATCAGATGCCCACTGAAAACTAAGCTGGTTATGGCTCTGATTGACCGTTTTGAGCATGTTGACTCCTAGTTGACACCTTTTTTGAATCATATCCAGCACTATGCACTGGTGTGCACGCACACATCTATGACTTGGACAGTATTTTCTCAGCATTGTTTCCATTTGTTTGATGATCGAACAGGTTCCTATAAGAAAAACATGCCAGACTATATTGTAAAGACAAGTTTTAATCCTTCTTTATTGTTTTTCACATCAGATGATACAGTGAACAATAGCATCCTGCATTTGAATGGTTTTCCATCTTCAATGTTTTTTTAGATCCTCCTGGTCCAGGATTTATGTCCCCCCACCTACCCTTGTCTTTTCCATGGAACATTCGAAAAAAAATCATAAAAATATATAATTTCTAAAAATTGAAATTATATTTATATTTATATTTCGACCTACCGACCCTACATTTTAGCTGAAGAACTGCCGAAACCAAGTTATAAAATAACTAAGGCCTTATCTTATTTTTTTAATCTCAGCAATCACTTGTCCGATTGACACAAAATTTTCAGGAAAGGAGCGAGCCCATGGAGAATATTTTAATTATAATTGTGACATCATAGGTCACGTGATATGGTAGCCATATTGAATTAAATGCAAAAATTAAAGCATTAGAGCTCTGAAACTCCTGATCGGAAAAATTTGAAATTTGCTTATCTCATTCTACTCCCAATGGGGAATAAAGGGTTGTAAGGGTGACATCATTGGTGAAGTGTTTTTAAAAAAATTTTTATGGTGAAGCCATAAATGTTTTAATCAAAATCCTTGTTTTTTTAAACATTTTTTTTTCTCAGCAACCACTTGTCCGATTGACAAAATTTTCAGGGTATTGGTGACCCCCCATGGGGAATATTTTAATTGTATTTGTGAAAAAACACGAGGACTTACCCTGCCTGCAAACAGCTACTAGTATGACAATTTATAACAGGCACTGAGATTCAAACCCAGGCGAAATAGCTTCGAGGTGAATGTGCGTACCTCGAGCCCACTGGCCTATTTTGTCATCGCTTATGTGCATGTATGTATATATTTAGTTTTATATGTGTGTATATGTATTTTCACATGTATATGTGGTTTCTTTGTTGATGCATTCATTACCTCAATTTTATAGATTTCAGAGAGCAATAACCTGATATTTATGTATTTTTTTCACGACTTGCTAAAACCCTGCTTCTTTGATTCACACATGCCTCAATTGCAAAATACGATCACCTGAGCTATGTTAACGCACTGGCAGCCATCATCTCATTCTGGTGATAATGTTGTTAAAGGAAGCATAACTGCTTGGACTTGTCCTTGCGAATAGTTCGCAGCAAGCCCTTGTACTTCATTAGACTCGGGGAGTGGTAGAAATCCCCTGGTGTCTTTGCCACACCTTAACTGCTTCCTTAAATATTCGGTCGTCCTAAACTTGGCCTCACACTGCTCAGTTTGTTGTATGGAGCATCTCTCTTGGGGTTGTGTAAAACTTTTGTTATATACCAGATGGTCTGCATGAATTGGCAAAATTTAAAAACGATTCTCGACATCCTGAGTCCTCACACAGCTGAGCTCAACCCTCTACATGTTCATCCAATGACCAAAAGCAAAGGATAAAGGGAAAATCCTCTCGGATATTCATTTACTTCCTCAGTAGTGAGTGTTTCAAAGGGTTTTTGAATTTATTTAAGTAATTCGCAATATTCGTTTCTTAAAACTATTGTTGTGTATTCTAACTCAATGTCTAATTGAGTTTGGCTTTAAGGGGTCATCCGCATATACTGTACACATAGTTGGGTGAGAGCAATATGAGAAATATATTGAGGAAAATAAGGAAATGGGAGAGGCAGAGAGGGGGGGGGTGCATGAGAGGTGTTTAAAAACTAGTTAGCAGAAAATATTTAAATATGTGAGGTATTCAATATATTCTGTGAACAAAATACATTATTACAAGACAAGACATGGCAAAAATAGCACATCATTTCCGATATACATAAAGAAAAAATACATATATTTCTAATTATAACGCTTAATATAAAAAGTTGGTGTATCTTGGAATCTTAGACTATTGTATCTCCTTTGTAAAATATTTTGAATGACCCATTTCTTCCCTTCATCTTGGTGTGTATGATGATGACATCTTAAACAGCTAGCTATTTTTCTTTCAAGAGAGAGATCCAAACATCATGAGTGATCATGACTAATTCTGAAGGACTTAAACAAGACATAGAAGGCGAGTGGTTGAAGATCTTATTTAAAAATCACAAAATATTTCATAAGTTTGGAGTCTGTTTTTGGGTGTTAAGTCAACATCATATCCACCGAGTGCTTTTGATTCCAAACTCAACACATTTTCCTCGGTAAAGAATTTTCGCCGTTTTCCCTTTTGATGAAAATTTAAAAGCTTAAAAGAAAATGTCAGAAAACTGAAAATGTTGGAAAACTTGAGGTTCTAGACAGCAACCGCTCGGGGTAGTAGTACCGTTCTGACGTAGGAGCGTTAAAGTGGTGCCCGGAACCATCTTGCACTCTGCGTGTCAGGATTGCTGGTCTCACTTTCTGTCTCGCTCAAGCTCTAGCTACGGGGCGAGCTTTGATCTCTTTCTTGCAAACAAACGTCATACACTTTTCATCATACACTTTTCTTTCTCACTCATTTACACTCCTCACTTCACATTCTCTCTCTTTTATTTCTCTTTCCTCACATTTCCCGAAGACAGCCTCCAATTTAATATGATAAAGTCTGAAAAGTTAATGGCCCCTAGTTCCCGGAATTATGGGATGTGAAGAATCTCCGGTGATCTGGCTGTCTCTGCTGTCAACGAGAGAGGAGTATCGGTTCCTCCCAAGACCCTTGCCTTTTGAACCAACATGACTCATTTTCAATTCATTTCACCAACATCCGTGGTCTTTCTTCGAATCTTTCCTCCGTTGAACATCATCCAGCAAGCTCCTCTCCTAATATATTGCTTCTTTCAGAGACCCAATTATCACATGACGTTCTTGTTAATTCTTATAACATTTCAAACTGCAAACTGTAACCGTCTACTCCAACATCAACACGCCTGCTGTACGCCTTGTGGACCTCGAATCTCCAAACTTTGATGTCATCTGGCTTAAGATTTGTCTCCTGACCATCACTATCTTTCTCTGTTTCACTTATTGCCTCCCAATTCTACAAACTTTACAGCTTTCTTTGACTATCTTAACTCTTGCTATGAGGCCATGACATCCGAACTCCCTCGAGCAGAATTTATCTATATCGGAGACTTCAATGTACACCACAGGGAGTGGCTGAAATCTTCCCACATGGATGTTGGGGGGGAGGGGGGGACGGGGGGGGGGGTTGAAGCTTTTACATTTTCCATTATTAATGATTTGAACCAAATTATCACCTACCCTACCCTACTCATATCCCAGATCGTCATAACCACACTACCAATACTTTGGATTTATTCTGCACTTCCAATCCATTGCATTACAACTACACAATTTCACCTCCAATTGGTTCTTCGGACCACAATCTTGTAAACATCACTTTACTTACCACCACTTCTTCTCATCCGACTGCTCCAGTGAAACGCCAGTATTAGCATTTCAATAATGCTGATTGGACTGGCTTATGAAACCTATTTTCTGACTTTCCCTGGAAAGACTATTGCCTCTCCTTGGGCAAAGTCTCTATCTCTGCTGAATGTATAGCTGAGGTTATTGTTGCAAGAATGGAGGCTTATATCCCTTTCTTTTTCAAGTCTATCTCTCTGACCAATTATTGGTTCAATCATTCCTGCTCTGCGGCCATTCGTGCAAGGGATGCCACATATCAGACATGGGATAACTCTTCTTCCTCTGACTCTCATTCAGCTTTCATATCTTCCAGAAATCATTGCAAAGATGTTATTTGTGAGAAGCATTCCTTTATTCAAAAGAAATGTGACAACCTCTCATTTTCTTTCACAAATAGATATTTGTGGTCTTCAGCTAAAAGTATCTCCAACAACTTCTGCCGCTCTACCTTTCCGTCGCTTTTCCATTCCGATGATACTATCGCTGTTTCTCCAACCGATAAAGCAACTCTTTTTGGTTTTCTTTTCCCTATAACTCCACACTGGATGACTCGAACATTCCATCTCCCTCTGATGCTCACCTCACCAATCCATTGTCCCTCCCGATAATCTCTTTTCATGCAGTCAAAAAAATACTCCTCTCTCTGGACATGAGCAAGGCCTATGGGCAAGATAGCATTCTTCCACATGTCTTGAAGGAATGTGCTTCAGAACTTGTACCCATGCTTGCTCGTTTGTTTCGTTTTTGTTGAGAAATCCAAACTTTTCCTCTTACCTGGAAACATGCCTCAGTACAGCCGATTTTAAAGAAGGGTGATCGTTCAAACCCTTCTAACTACCGTACTATTGTTCTGACTTGTACTATTTCCAAAGTCTTTGAATGTCTTCTCAATTCCCATTTTCTCAAGCATCTTGAATCTCACAGTCTTCGATCTGACCACCAATATGGCTTTCACAAGGCAAGATCCACAGATGATATCCTTTCTTACATTACGAATGTCTGGGCCTCTTCTTTGAGAAATGGGGAATCCTTTGTTGTAGGCCTTGAAATCTCAAAAACCTTTTTTTTGTATACATTGTCGAGGCTCATATGAGAGCTAACACACAATGCACAGCAAGGGGGACATGAGACAAGAGGGGCAGGAGAGGGAAGGACAAAACATATATATGTGTATATATATATATATATATATATATATATATATATATATATATATATATATATATATATATATATTGTAACGGGAAGAGATTAAATGAGTCACGGATGTACCTGCCCCACCCAACCCCAAGTCCTCAAGTCCCCCACCTGCATCGAGTCATCAACCGACCCCACCACAAATCTTCAACCTCCCTCTCACTCCTATATGGAGTGGGTGTTTGTAATATATCCAAATACATGAGCCAACACCAGACCTAACTCCAAGCGAACACAGACACTGAGCTTGATTGAACTGATGTCATTTCCCATGGCACTCTGGGTACTGGCAACACCATCTTTTTTATTTTTATGACTGCGTTTGGAACCACCAACGTTCCAGAACCAGAGTAGAAACTCTAAGCATTGTGCCACAGTGTCTGAAATGGTTTATGGCAAAGCTGTAGACAACCCAAAACACATACAATCCACCATGTGCATACAGTATACATCACATACATGCCATTTTATATCATTTCTCAACATAAAAATACACCACACAGAAGTATCTCGTCATATCGGGTGATTTTGTCTCTCTAAAAAATCTGCCTTCAGCTGCCGTTGGCCTAAAATGGTTGTGGTGAATTATTTTGCATGGCTATTCCTCACATCCATATTACAAAGGGTCTATCTCTGGTCTACATCAGTCCCCATACACACATTATTTTCTCCAGAACTTTTTTGTCAAAAATAGATAAATAAAGCAGCTTTCAGATGATGCACAGAATAACTACCTTCAACAAAATCAACGATGGATAGGGGAGAATTTTTCAGGGTGTTTGTTAGTTACAGATAGGCTGGACTGAGAAGGCAGTTCAACTTGAATATATGTGAAGGTGAAGTTGGAGCGAAGCTGGCAAGCCGCTGTGTATATGGTGTGAAAAAGAAAACAAAAATTTCAGAATGCTCAGGCTGGTCAAGGTCAATGTGTTAGTTTCTGGTTGTCTTCATGTTATTACCACCTGTTTGTAAGTTGGCTTGTGTGGCATTCCACTTTGAGCATATGTCATAATTCTGGGGTCTCTGGTTAAAATCCCACTTGCAGATGTGTTAATTCTCTTCTGTCGTTTTATTGTCAATGATCTTCTGAGGTCTTGTTAATTCATGTAAAAGTATGCCGATGGATGTCTCATCACATTCTTGTCCTCCATGCATTATATGTATGACATTGTCAATAAGCCTTAGATCATTGTTGGATAGAATAACTGTCGCACACAATTTGCAAATTAATTTAAAACCACTTGCCAATGACATTTGTATTCTTTTTCCAAAGCTTCGATCAATGATATGACATTTTTTATCAAAATGTTGCTTAGCAAATTGTTTTGTTGATCGCAAATTACTGACGATGGAGTTCCTTTTTTGTAAAGTTTTTCTTTCTTTTAGTTTTGTTGCAAGAAGTACACCGATGAATTTAATAACAAATGCTGCCAGTTTGAACGCGTACAAGGAGAACAATTGATCAGATGAGTGGCAAAGAACCCCGGACAACAGTGTTTACCTATCTCATCAAACAATATGCCTGCAGAAACAAGTTTTGAAGCACCCACCTTTGTCATCAAGTGTAAATACCAACACATTATGAAGTGTCTATGGGAGGGAGGAGGTGGTATGGGGTGTTACGGGGATGGATGGCACGAGGTGGATTAACAACAAAATATGTAATTAACATATTTCTTCAATATTATTTTATTGGGCATCTTCACAAAAATGTATGACAATACAAATTGTATTAAAGTATCCCTGTAATGTAAAGGTAAAGGGTGTTTGGCCTATCATGCTTGTGATATATATATATATATATATATATATATATATATATATATATATATGTATATATATACACACACATATAGAGATATATATAAATAACTTCAGCACATCCACTCAGACTAAGTATTTAGAGCTTATCCTTAACATGGAATTTGGTCCTATGTCTGGCACACGGATATCCCACTTTGTCAAAAAATAATGGCAAACAACTGGCAGAATGTAGACGATATAGCTGGCTTTACATTGACATCTAAAAGGCCATTATGCTTCCCAGCTAATACCATACTATGATGGAAATTTTAGTTCAATCTATCATGGATCAAGTCAAGACTCAGCAGCTCAATTTAGAGCCTGCTACCAATCGAGTTGCTGTGCTTCCCAATTAAACTGAAAATAATAATTACTCAGGTATATTCATTGTTTCTGATGGGAAAGGATATGTAAAGGATAGCCTTTTTGATTGCACAGATATAAAATAATCACTTTTGAGTTTCCGTCTCGGGCTGGCTATGAATTGACATCCATTTACTTCATTCAGGGCAGGCAGTTATGTACATCAGTTGATTACCCCGTCATTTGCTCATATTTTATTTGCTTTTCCACTTTAAAATGCTAGCACCTTGGCAAAAAAAAATTATTGCCCGAATGTAATGGGAGGCATTGCATCTTCAGCATTGCCAGGTCCCAAGAAATGATGCAAACCAGCAGCAAAGATCTTTACACACATGAATGAATGAATTCCTTTGCAACTCATATTATTTATGTGTTTCATATAAAACCCATGAATTAAACATTAAATGCATATGAATATCTATGCATGATCTCGAAGAAATAGCTGACCAGACACTGTTGAAAGATATTGTTAGACCTTTTCTGAATGAAATTTAAGGAATGTACATAAAAGTAGCATTTTGCTTTGGTGAGACTTTAAGATATCATAGCATTTGTCAAAAGAGGAGGCAGTTGTGCACAGGTACTCTGGTGAAATTCGAAATTACTCTCCTGTTCTGGGGCTGCATTGTTTGCACGTTGTGATAGAGCGGTGACCCATCCAGGCGAAAGGTCTTAGCTCTGGAAATATTCATGTCTGGTGGCAGACACCCTGATTCCCCAAGAAGGATATGCGAATAACGACGATGGCTGCTGTAATGATTGTTTAGGTGAGTATTGTACATGTCTTCTCGTTCCCGAGTATTAAATTCAATTCCTGATAAAATCACATGTAATTAAAATTGTCATCTGATACAGTTCCAGCAGAGGAAACTTGATATGGGAAAGCTGTTCGTCGAAGCTAATGTTATTGGTTAAGGCGACTGTTCTCTCTTCTTCGTCTTGATAGTTGATGTTGATATAGACCAACCAACGCAGTATCGAAGCGTCAAGTATAGAGTTTACCATCTTGTCTCATTTGAACACAATCTTGGTTTGTAATCACTGCATCAGCTCCACACAAGAACATGATAAGTGAGCTTCCAAGGAAATTGTATCTGAATGAATGGCTTATTTTAAGTAATGGCTTATATTTGAGTTGGATGACAAAGGAGAACAAATTTAGTATTGGAGAAGGGGCCTTCGAAGTGTAAGCCAAATGAGATATAGCACTCACAATAGTCAAGGACAGGTGACGCATGAAACTTAATTTGCTTTGGACTATTATGAGTGTCTTGATTGTGGAACTTTTTGAATACCCGACATATTACTGAATTGACCTGATCATAAGTTACACTTTTAGAGAGAAACAAAAGTGCTAATCTCAAACATCGTGTTCCGTGGGGTGAGGGGCAAAACCATTACATGGACTTAAACAACCAATAATTCTCCTTATCACTATAAAATTGTACACTTTTAAATGGATCACAATTCAGCCATTGTGTGCTTTTGAGGGATATCACATTCTCAACTTCACAGTATCACTTTTGAAAAAAATAGCACAAACAATGCTGTTTCCTTCGCTGCAATGAAAGTCTTTCAAAATTAATTTACTTGGAATGTTTACCAGAACTTGGGATGTTTAGTTGAAAATAATTACTTGGTTCAAACAACATTGGTTTCACGATAAAGCAAAGCATAAAACGTTTGTTAGATTTGATGCAAAGTTAATCTGCATTGATATGAGATGTTTACATGTTTTGCATCTCCGATAATAACTATTATGCTTCTTTCTGGACAATACTGTGCATAGCGTTCCTCGTTATAATTTCATCCAAAGCCTCATGATCTCAAATCTTCCCATTTTGACAATCATTGAATGAGAAAATAAACTAAAGTGAGAGCTGTTTTCAGGATAGATGGAGCCTAGGTAATGATTATGACACAACTATTATTGAATGTGGGCATCTTCTGCAGCGAGCCATTGCTGAGGTTATGTGTGGCCATTAGGCCATGCAGGATGAATTATTTCAAAATATTCTTTCAAAAATTGAATTTATTTTCTCAACTGCATTCTTTCATTGCTTGAAGCTTTCATCATCTAAGTTCCTCATTTAATACAAGGAAATACAGGGAAATACAAGGAACTTCAATGCAAGAGGAGGAACTTCAATGAAATCTGTATTATCATGTCAACATCTTAGTACTCCCTCATCCCACTACCTCCAACTAGAGTACCTATCAAAGTCATATTTTTTTAAAGACTCGACTGACTACTGTCATTACCCTTGCAGGAGCATAGTGTTGGCTTAATGGTTGGGGTGACTGGCTAATGATCATTGAGTCTCGAGTTGAAGCCGCTGTCAAACTGCCATTGAATTAACACCAGGAGAGTTGACTCAGCCTGCCATCTTTCCATGTTTAGTTGGTGAAATGCTTGCCAGTGTGCTAGGAACAAGGGCCATTGCATCAGTGGCACAGCTGTGCTCCCAGAAAAATGATGCAGCCAAGCAGCCACAGGCTGCAAATGAATAATTAAAACCTTTACAGGGAGATTCATTCCATGCATTTACTATGCTCTGAGTGAAAGACCCCTGCCTTACTACCATCTTAACTCTCCTTTTCTTCATGGAGCGATGTAAAACTGTTGTTTACTCATCAAAACCAGATTACTTGAATGAACATAGGGCTACGATCACAAATGCAACTAGAAAGAGCAATCAGAGATTGCAGACCCTTGCCAGGGCTTGTTTTGTGTGGTGTTTGTGTAGTTTTGTGTGGTGTATTTTGTGTGGTGTTTGTGTACTGGTGTGTTATGTAATTAATAAGAGACAAAACTGGAACTGCCACTTTATAACTGCTGGCAGTGATGACTGGGTTCCAAGACGTCCCACTTTGATGCAACCCCGCTTTGATTGGACACCTGACCCTGACCCATGACGTTTTAAAATTATTATTCAATTGAATTTAGAATGGGATTAAAATAACTTCAATTCAAATGAAATGGAAGACTAAATAGATATAGTCCTGCATTGGAGTAATCAGAAGGAACCCAAACAAGCAAAAAGCAAAGATGAAGTCATCAGGAGGAACCTGGATAGGATTTGCATTTCAGATGCTACTCCTCTACCCTCAAACCAATCCAGGCACAGCCAAGTGAGCCTTATTCAAAAAAATTAAATTAAATTTAAAAAAAGAAAAAGAACCCAGATCAAAAAAATTAAATAATTCTTGCTACCAGACCATGTGTCCAATCAAGTTGAAATTTAAATAAAACAAACCAATGTCACCTGCAGGGTGACCCATATCTTGCCAAAAGGTGACCACGTGTGACTTCTTTAAGGTCACACTGAGGTGAACAGAGCTGCTATCCACCAGGAACGACTCCTTGAGGAATATCTGCCTACGAGAGATTCCGATGAGAATCGTTCTACAGAGTATCCATGAAAAATATGCGTTTGCCTCATAAAGTCACCAAATGACGTCATGATGTCTCAAGCTTGACATATCTAGAAAGCAGTCATCGAGGTGTTCAATTTGAGGTACTACACGATATGGTTCCTAAAACTTGAAAATTTGACCTTGGGGTCAAATATGTTTGACCTTTGGCGCTAATCATGAAGGTCAAGGCCAATCGCCACCAAAAATTAATCAGCTGAGTGCCAGACCATGAACTATATTCTCATGAAGTTTGAAGACGATACGATCAAAATTACTCAAAAAATAAGGGTTTCGTCGACTCCCCTGATTTGCGACAAAGTGACCTTGACCTTTGACCTTGACCTTCAAAATTGTATGTGCTGAAAGGGACCTCTATAGGCCTCTGATATGCGAAGTTACAAAAATTTCCAATGATAACTGTGCCCTGCAGAATTTTTTATACGTGATTACAGACAAACAAAACAAAAAAAAACACAAGCTGGCTAACATATCTTGCAAAAACTTCGTTTTGGCAAGATAAATATGTATTCCACATGACTACTAGATTATAACTCTGAAGTTTCATGTCAATTGATTAAGCAATTCCAGAGAAAACATTAATTTTTTTCTTCAATCCAATATGACTGCCAAACTATGTGACCTATCAAGTATTCCTGAACAAGCTTGTACACCCAAGGCTTGGGGAACATTTGTGTGAAGTTTCCCTTCAATCTGTCCAGCTATTCTGGAGAAGAAGATTTTTTAATAGGTTTTTGGGGTAAATCCAATATGGATGCAAACCACGTGACCTATCACATCATATATGTGAACCTTTTGTTCCGCATGTTTCGATAGTCATATGTGTAGTGTCGCCTCAATCTGTTCAGCCACTTCAGAGAAGAAGATTTTTGAAGGTTTTTTATTGAAATCAATATGGCTGCCGAATCACATCACCGATGACGTCATAAAGTTTTTTTTTCTGTCGACCATTCTATCCGTAGGTGACCCTCAAAAATTTTCATACTGATTTGATGTAGCGTTCTACATCTGCAATATTATGACATCATGACGAAGGCACCTGTGACATCATAAAAAAATCACTGTTTGCCAATTTTCAATTTTTTTCTTTGTGCGGTTTCAGAGATACAGAGGTCCAAAGTTTTCCATTTTTCCAACATGGCTGCCACACCACAGGAACAATGAGGCCATAATTATCATTTTATCATTGAAACATTTTACATGAGTAGTCGCACCTTTGGTGAAAATCTATTTGTCTCAATCTGACAAGGGGTTGCAGAGAAAAACACAAAAGTTTT
>NC_140966.1:24270161-24280161 GCF_056783735.1 Eptatretus burgeri | reverse complement strand
CGCCAACAAGTGATGAAACCGGAAACTGGTAGCTGAGGGGATGTATGGCATTGGGATTCTCACGTGTGTACGATGTGTGAACTTCTTTGTAGTTGTTGAGGAACTCTGGGAAGGATTCAAAACAGCAGAGTACTTACCTTGTGTCGGTCTTCTTGGGTTGCTTTATGCAGCTTCTTCGTTTAGAGGAGCGTGGGAGGGGTCAATTATTTATATGTATCTTATTCTTTCGGCTGCTCCCGTTAGGGGTCGCCACAGCGGATCATCCGTTATGATCCGCATAATGATTTGGCACAGGTTTTACGCCGGATGCCCTTCCTGACGCAACCCTGGTCGCCTCTTACGACACAGGGATATGGTACACCTATTCTAACCGGGGCATAGACAGGGCCCAGTACACTGGTACTCACTTCGCCGACTTCGGAAGGATGACAGGCTGAGTCACACCTCCTGGTATGTATTAATTCAAGCGGCCAACGGGGCTTGAACTCAGGACCTTTTGGATCCCAAGCCGCTACCCTAACCACTACGCCAACACCAGGCTTTGTATATACTAGTACGTGCCCGTAAAAAAAAAGAAAAATAAATAAATAAACCACACAGGCCGTTTCTTCGCTCTCACGTGCCCGTACGTGCGTGACCCGGAAGTTCGATATTATTCGCAGTTACGATTATTCGCAATTTATTTTTAATACCCAATTATTGAATTAGCACCAACGTATTTTACCTTTTCGCAATGTCGTGGCAAGGAAAAACAAAAAGAGAAGAGAAGAGAGAAAAAATTTACTTCCTGGTTCGGAGCATACCAGCACTCTGATGTTCCCGAAATTTATACACCGTCTAATATGAAAACGATCATAACTTGGGCCATTGTGTTTATCTATAAATGCGCATAAGAAATCGAGAAATTATTGGAATACACGAAGTCATCACTCTCCGGAAGCCCATACGTTGTAACCCGTAATGGGGAACGTGGCTGTGCTTCCCCTCCCCATCGGCCACGCCCACGCAACAACGTGTCTTCCCATTGGTTTGGTAAATAAATGGCCATAACTTGGGAAGCACTTGTCCGATTAATATCAAACCTTGAAAAGGCACATCCTCAGGTCCCCAGCAATATACCTGGCAAGTTTCAATTAGATCGGACCAGAGGTTGTCGAGAAACAGTGGTCACAGACACACACACACACACACACACACACACACACACACACACACACACACACACACACACACACACACACACACTGCTGGAATTATATTGTTACGTCTGAGGGGGGGGGGGTATGCATTCAAAGTGTAATTAGGATGTTTAATTAGGTATGCCATGCTGTTCGAGTTGTACCAGGATCTCGATGTAATAAGTAGCAATTCAGTGGTGATAAGTTGTCTAGTAAATGTCCATTTCTTTAAGGGGGAAATGGTAGTTGTCACGTAATTAGATAGGGAGACGGGTTAGGGTCAGTGTGTCTGCGTGAACCCCTTTTAGTATTCCTTGGAGGCTTGCCGTGACGTCACAGGACAGTGCTGCGGATGGCTCCGCCCCGTGATCACGATTGGCGGAAGGCGACGGCGGAGGGCCAATAAAACGGCTCGATTGGAAGTGACGAGGACTTGAGGATAAAAAGGTTCTGTTCGGGGAAAAGGGGAAGAAGAAGAAGATCGATAAAGAAAAAGCGTTTTAGTGGAGGCTGTTGTGCTCGTAGCATGCTCGATTGTTGCGCTGGTTCGTTCCTGGATTCATCGTGTCTCGTGGCCTTGCTGTGCCTCGTGCCTCACCTCGGTTGGCTCTCGGGTTCTGCTGGCTCGGAGTACGGGGTCGAACGGCGGGCGGACCTGCCTCCCTCTCCTGCTCGCAACTTGGCGCCAGAACTGGCTCCCTGGCGGCTGTGAGCGGACTTGAGCCAACACCAGGAGGTCGACAGCACCACGGTGTCTTCTGCACCAGACGAGCGCAACGCCAGCTCGTCCGACGCCAATCCAGGGACTGTTGCGTCTACACCACGGGCCAGCCTGACCACCAGGACCAGCTACGTTTTGTGTGTGTGTGTGTGTGTGTGTGTGTGTGTGTGTGTGTGTGTGTGTGTGTGTGTGTGTGTGTGTGTGTGTGTGTGTGTGTGTGTGTGTGTGTGTGTGTGTGTGTGTGTGTGTGTGTGTGTGTGTGTGTGTACCTGGCGCCTTAGAGGGTTTGAGATTTGTATATCCATTGGAATTGTTTGTGTTTTCCCCACGCCTGAACCCACACCACCATCCCGTCGAATCGTCCTGGATCCCTCCTCTTGCCGAGTCTTATTATTTCTGGTTAGAGAAATAAACATTATTAACTCAGTGAGAAGCGACTCGTGCCACCTTCCTCGTCCCGTTTGCGGTAGAGCGATTAAAACCGCCATCTTTGGGTTATATTAAAAAAATAAACCGCCTCCATCGTTTCGGCTCATTCTACGTTAGCGGGACTGTTAAAGTCCCGTGGATGTCACAATATATATATATATATATATATATTTGTGAAGGCTAATACTTTCTGTCTGTTGGTCTGTTTCTCCCATCCTGAAACATGTAAATGCTCCAGAGAGAGAAAAATTAAGTAAAAGTTGCTTTAAATTAAACCAAAGCTATAGGGAAATTATAATTTTTTTTTTCATTCAGTCAGATAATTAAAATTGTCAGATAAAATTAAAAACCTGGGCATTGTTTTGGCAACAAGCTGGTGTACTGCAGGGCTGGTCTGCCTCGATTGCTCCCGAATTTGCTATTAATAAAAGAAAGCTTGAACAAAGGTACCAATTTGAACCCAGGATCGGTAATTTCACTGCGTAAAATGAGCTAAGGTACCAATTTGAACTGAGAATCGGTACTTTCAATGTGTAAAATGAACTAATGTACCAATTTGAATTGAGAATTGGTACTTTCATTGTGTAAAATGAACTAAGGTACCAATTTGAACTGAGAATCGGTAATTTAATTGTGTTAGATGAACTAAGGTACCAATTTGAACTGAGAATCGGTACTTTCATTGTGTAAAAATGAACTAAGGTACCAATTTGAACTGAGAATCGGTACTTTCATTGTGAAAAATGAACTAAGGTACCAATTTGAACTGAGGATCAATATTTTCATTGTGTAAAATCAACTAATGTACCGATTTGAACTGAGAATCGGTACTTTCATTGTGTAAAATTAACTAAGGTACCAATTTGAACTGAGAATCGGTACTTTCATTGTGTAAAATGAACCAATGTACCAATTTCAACTGAGAATCGGTACTTTTACTGCGATAAATGAACTAATGTACCAATTTGAACTGATGATCAATATTTTCATTGTTTAAGATGAACTAAGGTACCAATTTGAAGCAAGGATTGGTACTGTGACGTCCACGGGACTTGAACAGTCCCGCCAACGTAGAATGAGCCGAAACGATGGAGGCAGTTTATTTATTTTTTAACCCAAACATGGCGGTTCTAATCGCTCTACCGCAAACGGGACGAGGAAGGTGGCACGAGTCACTTTTCACTGAGTTGATAATGTTTATTTGTTTTTATTATTACCAGAAATAACAAGACTCGGCAAGAAGAGGGATCCGGGGAGATTCGACGGGATGGTGTGGGATCGGGCGTGGGGAAAAAACACAGACAATTCCAATGAATATACAGTTCTCAATCCCTCTAAGGCTCCAAGCACACACACACACACACACACACACACACACACACACACACACACACACACACACACACACACACACACATACACACACACACACACACACACACACACACACACACACACACACACACACACACACACACACACACACACACACACACACACACACACACACACACACACACACACACACACACACACACACAACGTAGCTATTTCTGGTGGTCATGCTGGACCGTGGTGTGGACGCAACTGTCCCTGGATCGGCGTCTGACGAGCTGGCCTTGCTCTCGTCAGGGGGGCAGGAGAAACCGTGGTGCTGTCGACCTCTTGGTCTTGGCCCAAGTCCGCTCACAGCCGCCAGGGAACCAGTTCTGGCGCCAAGTTGCGAGCAGGAGAGGGAGGCAGGTCCGCCCGCCGTTCGACCCCGTACTCCGAGTCAGCAGAGCCAACCAAGGTGAGGCACGAGGCTCAGCAAGGCTCCAAGACACGATGAAGAACACGATCGAATCAGCACAACAACAAGGACGCTCTCCGCGCAACAGCCTCCACACCAAAAAACACGATCGTTTTGTCCCGATCTTCTTCCTCTTCCTTTTCGACCCCGAACAGAACCTTTTTATCCTCCTGTCCTCGTCACTTCCAATCGAGCCGTTTATTGGCCCACCGCCGTCGCCTTCTGCCAATCGTGATCACGGGGCGGAGCCATCCGCTGCACTGTCCTGTGACGTCACGGCCAGTCTCCAGAGAATACCAAAAAGGGGTTTACGCAGACACACTTACCCTATCCCGTGTCCCTATCTAATTACGTGACAATTATCATTTCCCCCCTTAAGAAATGAACATTTACTAGACAACTTATCACCACTGAATTGCTACTTATTACATCGAGATCCTGGTAAACTCGAACAGCATGGCATACCTAATTAAACATCCTAATTACCCTTTGAATGCATACCCCCCCCCTCAAACGTAACAGTACTTTCATTGTGTAAAATGAACTTAAACTAGTATTTAAACGAGTACGTTATGTAAAATGGACCAAGGTACCATTTGAACCAAGAATCGGTACTTTCATTGTGTAAAATGAATCAAGGTACCAATTTGAACCAATGATCGATACTTTCCTGATTGGTACTTTCTTTGTGTAAAATGAACTGAGGTAAAATATGCCAATTTTAATTTTGGTCCCAATTTGAACTGAGAATCAGTCCTTTCTTTGTATAAAATGAACCAAGGTACCAATTTGAAACCAGGATTGGTACTTTTATTGTGTAAAATGAACTAATGTACCAATTTGAAGCAAGGATTGGTACTTTCTTTGTGTAAAATGAACTTAAACTAGTTCTTAAACCAGTACTTTATGTAAAATGGACCAAGGTATCATTTGAATCAAGAATCGGTACTTTAATTGTGTAAAATGAATCAAGGTCCCAATTTAAACCAAGGATCAGTCCTTTCTTTGTGGAAAATGAACCAAGGTATCAATTTCAACCGACAATGTGCTGCAATATCTTTGCTGTTAAGAAATATGATCTTTTTGGAGTTTGAAACTGCTCGAAATACAATACAGATAATAGGCTAATGTCTGTTTGTCTGTCTTCCCCTGAAACACAGAAATGCTCCTCAGAGAGAGAAAAAAATTAAGTAAAAGCTGCTTTAAATTAATCAAAACCTATGGGAAAATTATCATATAAAAAACACAGTTATAGACAAGAGATTGAATCTTCAAACAAATATGCTGTGCAACCTTTAGAACCAAGAACTTCCCTGGTAGATGGATTGGATGTGGTTGGGCAATTCCAAGGCCTCTACAGTCTTCCGATCTGACACCGTTGTACTTCTTCTTGTGTCGGCATGTCATGGATTCTTTTCGAAACCTCTGTTGCTGACATTGAAACACTTTGTGCAAGGATAATCAATTGCACCAACAGTATGACAAAGGATATTTTGGCCAACATGTGGATTATCACTTGGATATACGACGTGCCACTAAAGGTGCACATGTTGAAGTGTACTGAAGAACATAAACTTTATCAATCATGTGATGAAATGCAAAAGCCTCATCATTGTATCTCTTTTGGTTTGGTTGTAATGAACTTTAAAATCGGAACAAGACTTGCAGACAGCCTGGACTTTTTTGTACCTAAGCCTAAAATTATTTTCATATCATCCATGGTAAGTTGACTCAATCAATTTCTTCAAATAGAATTAAAAAACAATAAATAAAAAAGTTGACTTTTCAACCAGTGCAAGAATAAATGGCTTCCTAATTTTTATATTTTTATTCTGTCATGGTATTTTTAACATGAGCTTCCACTAGTGCCATATTCCTCTTTCAAAGTAAGTACAAGTTCACTGTTGGATTGTGGCTTGTTCACTCTGTCCCTCATGCAATATTTCAAGATTTGTCAGATTTTAAGTTAACTTTCTGGGCTGCCCACAGCAGATTAGCAGATTTACCCTCGCCGGAGGAGAGGGTATTGCACTTGGGTCCGTTTGTTTATCCGCACAGAACTTTCGCGTTTTTCTCCGCAACCGCCTGTCGGATTGAGACAAATTTTTCACCATTGGTGCGACGCTCATGTAGAATGTTGCAATGATAATTATGATGTCATAGGTCACGTGGTGTGGCAGCCATGTTGGGAAACGGAAAAAAATTGGACCTCTATCTCTGAAACTGTACCAAGGAAAAAAATTAAACTTGGCACACAGCAAGTACTCCTCATGGGGAATGAGTGTGATTTTATATGACTCATAGGTGCCTTTGTTATGACGTCATAATTGCTTATGGAGAACGCTACATCTGACCAGGATGAAAATTTTTGAGGGTCATCTCGGGATAAAATGGTCCACAAACATTTTGATGACGTCATCTGTCATGTGATTTGGCTGCAATATTGCTTTTTAAAAAATCCTTCAAAAATCTTCTTCTCTGAAATGGCTGAACCGGTCATCACTGCCAGCAGTTATAAAGTGGCAGTTCTAATTATGTCTCTTATTAATTACATAACACACTAGTACACAAACACCGCACAAAATACACCACACAAAACTACACAAACACCACACAACACACCTCACAAAACAAGTCCTGGTGAGGGTCTGTAATCTCTGATTGCTCTTTTTCTTGTTGCTGTTTTGAACCATTTTGTGAAGATCACATCACTCCAATATTGCACCCAAAAAGCGGCACCGATATCATTTGATGAGAAAGAAAATATATAAAAGCAATGTCATGGAGCTTTGCTCCAAAAACACCATAGCATTTTGCCAGCCAAGCACTTTTATGGTTTTGTTTTATTGCCAACTGCTCGAGCTGTGTTTGCAGAGAAGTGGAAGTGTGTACTGTGTGAAGGTTGGAGATCAATTAGTTCAGCTCTTTTATGTTTAAAAACTGGAACAGGATTTATTCATAATAAATATAGATCTTTCTGTTTGTTCATTTTTATTGGAAGTATCATTTATGATGTTGATTATAATATCCTTAAACGAGAGCAAAGTTGATGGCGCGCCATCGCAAATCCCCATGCTTCTCACATGAATCAAAGTTGAAAGATGGTAAAACACTCCAACAGAAATGTGGAATGTCAAATTTTGAGTTGATCCCCACTACCTGGGGTCAAATCCGAAAACTTTTTACTTATTTCATGCATCCCCCAATATTGATTGCAAATACAAAGCTTCACTAAAAATATGCCCGTTATTGCATTTTTGGTACCTCACCTTTTAATCCCACCCCAGGGGGGCAGGGCCAAGAAGTATATCCTTTTGCCAGAATGTGGTGGATTCCTATATGATATGATTTGTTTATATATATATATAGATATATGTATGTATATTGTTGAGGGCCGGGGGTTGGGTGAGAAGACCGCCAGGGGGGAAGCTATGTCGGGTTCCCACCAGACTCCGGGGAATCTCAGGCCATCGCACACGGATAACTCTGTGATGCAGCTGGTCGCTAACCGACAGTGAACGCCAATAACTCAACCACGTGACCTAGGGTCCTCCCCCCCTGTCTGTAGGTTAATCGGATTACCTAATTAATCACGTGACCTAATTACTGGGGGACACGCCCTCGGTACGTCTTGTCCAAATCGGATGCAGCCGAGCAAGACTGCCAAGGACGCACTGGCTAAAAGGAACGGATCGTTGGGAATAAAGTCCCGGCTAAGTTAGGATTCAGACCATGCTGGATCAATGAAAGAACAGACAAAAACGAGCTGGGAACATTTCTTCAAGGATTTAATACAGGCAGGCAAGGAAAGGTATGTGGCACGGTGAATATAGCTTTTATTGTGGTGTGTAAGCAGAGATAGGAAGAAGTGCGAGAGGTGCAGCAATAATACAAGCAACTTACAAAAGCAGACACAGAGCAGAGTTATCCTGATACAATTATTGTACAATCTTAACTTGAGCAAGGACAGGTGCCAGGAGACACAGACACAGACACAGACACTCACACTCACACACCGATGAAGAAGAGTTAATGAAGACAAAAAGGAGAGGAGATGAGGCTAACGGTATCTCAATACCTTGCACGATTGTCCGACCGTGCCACCAATACATTTTGGGGGGATGCTCCGCAGGGCGATACCTCCCTGACAGCTGCCACGTCATCTCTTGCTTCATGGCGCTTCGTGCAACTAGCGTGGGTCCAGAGAATGAGACGCGACGTCGGGCGTGAATGGAGGGACTTTAGTGGAGTCAGAAGACAGTGGGCAGAGAAGGGCGGCAAGGTGGTGAAGAAGGCGGAGTCAGCAGATGAATTGGTAAAGAAGGGCGGAGCTAGGAGGGGAATGGGTGGACTGTCGATCCTAAGCCAGACGGAACGACGCGACAGGAACGACGAGCAGGAACGACACACAAGAACAACACACACGTGGCTTCACGACCCTTCCTTTTATGGATCCCGTGGTGCGGGCGGGGGTGACGACCCGAAGCGGTGTCGTCATCCAAATCGGGTGCTCTGATTAGGCCCCAGCCAGAACACGGGCCAGCCGCTATGACCGGAAGCGGCTCCACTTTACTTCCAGTCAGATGGTTCCAAGCTGCGGAATAGTCTCGCTCTGAGCACTGTGACACGAATCGCCCTGCATTGAACCCCGTGATATGAATCGCCTTTCACCGAACCCAGTGCCGTGCCACGGCGACCCGCGGTTGGCGCTGGCCAATGTGCCTGCTCCATGGTGCGCCACGTGGCCCAAGCGATCCACCCGCACAGCATGCCTCTGCTTAGTGGCAGCTGCATCAAGGTGGAGGTGCGGGAAGATGTCTGCCGTCCGTGGGAGACATTTGTGGCTGTCGTGGTAAGCGAAGACCGACGGTAAGATGTTATTGTAACCCCATGCACAGACCCGACCAAAGGTGTGTGTTATTTGTGCCCCGTTCTGTACGATGATAAAGTATCACAGGCTGCGCGCGAGTCCGCCAATGTACACATGGTCAGCACGCAGGTCTGCCCTCCATCGAGCATGTCCCATGCAGTGCGCATGGGTCCGCCATTTTACGCGCGGGTCCGCGCACCATCGAGCATGCTCCGTACAAGGTGTGCGGGTCCACCATTGCACACATGGTCAGTGCGCGGGTCCGCCTGCCATCGAGCATGCCCCGTACAGTGCGCGAGGTTCCGCCATTAAGCACATGGCCATTTATCAAAGGCAGTATTGTGTACACAGTGCCAGCCCTGATCTGTCAGGGAATTGAGGGAAAGGATTGGAAGTAATAATTAGATGGAGATTCGGATTGAAAAGGGGACAGATATAATATTTATTAATGGAGATTTGGATTGAAGAAGAGTGTGCTGTGTGCATACTGTATGTTTTTTGCATTTGGTGTGTTGGGTATGCCTATAATCACCTGAACAGTGGGGGGGGGGGGGGATCATCGTTGTGCTGCACGTGCTTCATGCAGCGCTGGCGTTTATTGTTGGCTTCCACTGCTGCCCTTGGTATTCTGTGTGGACGCATTGTTATGCGAAGGGCGCGGCTGTGGTTTATTACTGATGGGTGTCCGAGCGTAGCACCTGCTGACTCATGTGAGGACCCCTTGGTTGGATTTACCTCAGGAATAGAGAAAAAGGTGGAATAGGAATGAAGTTCAGAGGTTTAATCAGACCGAACTATGAGATTTACACAACAGCTTGTCCCGTTCGACCCACTAGACAAGAAGGAAGGGACTATCTGAACGTACATTAATAAAATAACTGACCTGGGGACCACTGTATGTTGGCTGCACTTGGTGTTGGAGGGATGTGGTTTCCAGAATCACAATGATATGTATGTGTGTATGTGTATGTACTGTATGTGTATGTATATATATATATATATATATATAT
>NC_140966.1:24257661-24262161 GCF_056783735.1 Eptatretus burgeri | reverse complement strand
TCACACACTGACGATCATAAACTGATAATACAGACAGACGAATGGACGGACATGAATCAATTGCTTCACCCTGCATTTCGCTTTGCGTTCATGGGATAAAAAATCAAAGTACAGCAGCCACAGCTGCGGTGCAAATTAGCAAATTTCTGTTGGATGAGTTGAAGCTGAACATCAAAAGAAGACTCTATTTCACTGACAGTATGTGTGTATTTAGGTATATCTCAAATGAGACAACAGGCTTCCATACCTTTGCAGCCAATATAATACAAGTGGCATCTGAGATTGATCAATGGAAGTCGGTAAACACTACAGCCAATCCAGCAGATGAGCAGATGTTGCTTTGAGAATCTCGACTCCAAAGAGCTACGGAATGAACAAGGGACTGTTTGAATACATCGTGATGGGTGATGAGCATCGTGATCAGTTTGAATTGAGGACGTGTTCAACTTCGGATTTTTACCTTCGCATTCTGCGAAAGGTTGTTTTGGTCGGCGTGTATTTATTTATTTATTTATTTATTTATTTATTTATTTATTTGTAATCTTGTGATTCGTATAACTCCAAAAGTATTAAACCGAATTGCATGAAATTTGGTGGGATGATTGGTTATTAGCCAGGAAGCATTCGATTAGATTTTGGGATCGTTCGGGTCAAAGGTCAAGGTCAAGGTCACGAAAAGGTCAAAATCGTCTTTTTACGATAACACAGTCAATTTTTATTCAATTTGCATGCAACTAACGCCAAAATGTTCAGAATTCAACGCCTCATCTTGTGATATGCAATATGACACAATGACACACATACTCTTGTTACCTTCGCATTCTGAGAAAGGTTATGTTTTGGTTGGCGTGTATTTATTTATTTATTTATTTATTTATTTGTAATCTTGTGATTCGTATAACTCAAAAAGTATTAAACCGAATTGCATGAAATTTGGTGGGATGATTGGTTATTAGCCAGGAAGCATTTGATTAGATTTTGGGATCGTTCGGGTGAAAGGTCAAGGTCAAGGTCACGAAAAGGTCAAAATCGTCTCCGATAACACAGTCAATTTTTATTCAATTTGCATGCAACTAACGCCAAAATGTTCAGAATTCAACGCCTCATCTTGTGATATGCAATATGACACAATGTCGCCCATACTCTTGTTACCGGTTAGGGGTCAAAGGTCAGGGGGGTCACGACCTTGAAAAATATGCGGTTTTTGTCATAACGCGGTCAATTCTTGTCCGCTTTACATGAACCCAGCACCAAAATGTTCAGAATTTAATGGCCAATCTTGTGACACAATGACGTCATAACACATGTCACCGGTTGGGGTAAAATGTCGGGGGGGGGGGGTCACGCCCTTGAAAAATATGCGGTTTTCGGCATAACTCAGTCAATTCTTATTCAATTTGCATGAAACCAGCATCAAACGAGATTACCTTCTCTTGTTGAAACGTTGTATTCACCGAGCTTGCGAGTGAAGACTCACCAAAACGACGTGAGTTGATTGTTGTTTAGTCCGTAGCCCCCGAAAGTCGGGGGGGGGGGTCATGACATTATAGATATGTGGTTTGTGTCATAAGACCATTCATATGAAACCAGTTCCCCACACTCATACCAAGAACAAAAAAATTAGTGGCGGCGAAGGTATGCGCTCTCTGAGTGCCCGTTCTAGTTTACAACTAAAATGGCCGCCAGTTGGCCATCTTAGATCTGATGTCAAAAATGTATAACGTGCCTATGTAAGCCATCATTCTTTATTTGTGTGCCAAATTTGAACAACAATGTTAAATGCATGAAAATGGTTGAGGACGTGTTCGATACCGAGTTTTTCCTCAGCCATCTTGGATCTGATCTCGAAAAAAAACTTGGCGTGCTGATGTCAGCCATAATTCATTGTCTGTGTGCCAAGTTTGAAGAAGATCAGTAAATTAATGTCCGAGAAATGTTGGTGGACGTGTTCGATTCCGGTTTTTTTTTTTTTTCGCTCACCACAACAGTAAATACTTATTGACGTCAGACATTTCAGCTTTTCATTTTTAATTGCTTTCTAAAAACATGTTTTCACTTTGTCATTTTGGGGTATTTTGTGTAGATTGGTGACAATTTTTTTAAAATTCAATCCAACAACAACTGTAACACAACAAAATGTGACAAAAGTCGAGGGGTGTGAATACTTTCTGAAGGCACTATGTATATACATAGTTAGACCCACTGGCGATACTTTATGCCTCCCTAATTTTTCGGGCCACCAGCCACTACTGGTCATGTTTGCAATGTCAGGGTGAGCATTATCGTTGAGTTGTCATGCCCTGAAACAGCACACCTGTCTGTTGTCTGCATATTGTTTGTCTCACTTCACTGCTTAATGAGTCACTGTAATGCAGTACATTGCTGGTTATCCCACATTAAATAAATTCCACATTAATTGAACTGTCAAGGTCCGGAAAAAACTATTAATAATTTTTCGAGCTGACAGCTGAACCTTTGGGGAATGTGGGGACAGGGGAAGGGAGGTGGTGGTAGTTGATTGTGGGGACCAAGAATTTAATGAAGGTTCGCTTTGATTCTTGCATGAAATGACAGCCGCGTGTCACCACGTCACAACATTCTTCAATAAATCATCCCACTCTTATCTTCTGTAATATTACAGAGCTTTGTTTCAATGGCAACATAAGCTTCAAGGAGGTGGGCCCAGCTCACTTGGGGGATGGAGCATCTACTTGATGTTGATGAAGGTCGAAAAGCCAAAACATGTCAAAGCGGATTATGCTTCCTTGGGTGAGCTGGCCCCTAAAAATATAGAATGATCTGAATATTGCCCCCCCCCCGAAGGGGGCAGCAGAGAGCAGTCTGCTGTGTAAGCTTGCTCGAAGCTGGGGAACTTGTGTTTTATTTAATGCTTTATTGTGCCGGCTGCCTTCTGAAACTATTGTGTGGGACACGCATGGTATTGTCTGTGCCAAATACTCCCTGGTGGTTCGAAACTATGCGACAATGGCCAGTTTCTGACCTGTTTTTCAGGAACCTTTTGGCAAATGGCGAATTTTCTTCAGCATAGCATTTTGATTTCAACCTCAACAGCAGTGAAAGAGTTTATTTTGATATATCAACCTCAAAGAGGCAGGACCAGCTCTTGTGTGGTATCATGCATGTGTTAGGTGCTGATACCAAACAGTGCAAAGGACATCCACACAGATTATGCTCCCCTGGATGAGCTGGCACCCAAAATCAAGGATGGGTTCTCATTATTGCAAAACTACCCTTTCTTACAGCAGCAGTAAACAATGTATGCTGTCAGCCTGCTCCATGTTGGATAACTTGTGGTTTGTTCATGTTTAATTATCATTGGTGCCTTCTGAAATTGTACGTGCCACATCAGGCTTGTGTGCTCAGTCACCACAACAATGAAGGGGTTATTATTGATGTTAAAAATACATATATACACAAGTCCATTTATTTACTTATCAAATAAAAATCGTGCTAAATAATTATATAAATTATTTTAGGACAGAAGTTGCTATTTTGATGAATTTGAGATAGTGCTGTGATTTGTGCACCACACATTCTCCTGTACAAGTTTGTGTAACGTGTTTGTCAGTGTGAGTCGAGGCACTCTGAGCATGAAGAAGACAGTGCCTCATGACCGAAGCTTCACTAAAAATCATCAGCAGTAGGGAGCACCTCGAGAGTATAACAAGCTGAAAGGCTTTGGGTAATGAAGCACGACTGTAGAACCTGACTGGGGCTGCTGGGAATCTCTGCCTTACCCACTGAGCCAGGGCAGAGAGTGAATGCTTGAAATTGGATTTCTAAATATACCACAGGGAGGTGTACTAGATCAGCGGGATACAAATCGAGCCTGTGGAGCCACGTACTGATCTGCTTTTGCAGATTTTTGCAGGGGGAGGGAGATTGCTTCAATGAGGATCATGCCATGCACCTCATTGAAGTCTATTCCATGATGCATCGCAACAGGATACACCACTGATCCACCTCTGTTTTTCGGTTTTATCAACATGTGGAAGTGGAACCCATTGCAAAGATCATACAAACAGATACAGCATGATTATGTCACGATTTTTAAAAAAATTCTCGATTTTATCATGACTCTTTGATGGTGAGTATCTGCCCAAAATATGAATGACTGAAAGTGGAAAGAAAGAAAAGCCTGGTGTTGGCTGAATGGCGACCTCATCTTATTCATACACATGGAAATGTGGGACAGACACGGCTCTATCTAATCTTATTGTTATTATGGTTGGGGAGTGAGGAAGGAGGGGGGAGTCAGGAAGGGTGGGGGAAGGGAAGGCAGGATGAGGGCAGGGGATGGGAGGGCAAGGTAAGGCAGCATGAGGGGTGGGCAAGGTAAGGCAGTGTGAAGGGACGGTCCGTCCGGACATAACTACTGTCCGGACATGGGCGGAAATAACCACCATGCAGACATAACTATTGTCCAGACACATGTGGAGATAACCACCATCCAGACATAACCACTGTCCAGACACGTTA
>NC_140966.1:24250161-24252661 GCF_056783735.1 Eptatretus burgeri | reverse complement strand
CTGCAAAAAGAAAGCAGTTAGCAGGGAGCCAGGCTGCTCGCATGCAGTCTCTGACTCAAACAACGCAGGTGACAGGGAACGTGGCCGGCTGCTCACACGCAGTCCGAGGCCTTCCCTTTTTTAAAATGAACCCAGTGAACCACAACGGTGCATGGGCTGCACAAACGCAGTCTCCGTGCCAGCTCAAGTGGCACACGCAATGAGCACAACGGATGGATGGACGCAAACACGGTGCACGGGCCGCCACTGCAGGCCCGTGTTGTAGCTGCCAACAAGGCAGTTCTCGCAGCTTGCAAACTTTTGCTTTCTGATCCTGGCGCACATGGCAATGAACAGGGGGGGGGGGGGGAAAGCAAAAATTGAACGGGGCTGGTGAACAGGGGCAGTGGGCATGGCATGGCAAAGGCAGCAGGCAAACACAGCCGGCAGATGAACTGGACGGCACAGGCCTTGCAGAAAACAGCTGCAGACGATCCGGCCGGCGCAGGCCTTGCAGCACAGCAGCTGCAGATGATCCAGCCGGCACAGGCCTTGCAGCAAAACAACAGCTGCCGATGAAGTGGGCCGGCCTTTGCCTTGCAGCTGGGGGTTGGTGGAGGGAGTGCGGTGGTGCTGGCCACTCGGAAGGCGGGCTCGGACCTACCCTACGGTCTCCCTCCCAACCTATCGCCTTTGTCTGTAACTGTCCATACCCACCCCCTTAATTTGTGAAACCCAATTTAGCCCCAACTTATTTTTTTGTTGTTTTTATTTTTACTTCCCCACTATAAATCGTCCCCTAACCCCCTTTATCGTCCTTGTTCGGCTAACCTATCCTGTCACCTAGCCTACTCCCAACCCCTACGTTCCCTTCCCGGAGGGGAATAAGGGAGAGCTAACGTCCTGTGTCGAGGCCCAACGAAGCCTGAGGATGGCCTCCCCAGAGTTCAGCGATCTATAACCAAAGTGGGTCCAGCGGCCCACAACGATAGCGAGGGGATGGATGGTGCGGAGGGGTACATCTCCTAATCTACCCTAACCATTTAACTGTTAAACTACCCCGGGGCTTTCAACAAGCGCCTCTCGCTTAAACTATTGGTTCTAACAACCCAGATTCCCGTCGCCTGTGTTGGTGTCCTCACAATTTCGGGCCTCGCCCCCCAATTTTCTCTCCGTGCCCTCACAAGGTCTCATGGCTGGGACACGTGGCTCCCTTTGGCAGGCACGACCCTCTGTCGATTCTCCGACGATGGCACCCCCGGGCACTACACTGCCTCCGAGCCTACCAGCTCCCTAAACACCGGGGAGTGCCCCCCATGGCACCTCCCCTGAAACGCACACGTGGCAGGCTGGCTTCCCAGGCCCCTTTCCGAGGGTCACCCGTGCCCACAACACTGCCCACGTGGCTAATGGCGCCCCGGGCCCCCGCACCAAGCAGGCGCACCCGTGCCCACTACGCTATCCCGGCCCCCCATGGGCCCTTGGCCCACTACGGCCGACTAGCCTGGTGCCCGGGTTACCCACTCAGCGATACTCACTTTTCGCAGCCACGCTCCCAGCCCGTCAACAGGGCTCCTGCACCCCTCCAAATGGGTTTCGAGCCTACATTCACACCAACAACAAAACGACCTCCATTTTTCAAATTAACTAACCCCCTAACTCACTCTACACTGACCCCCGGGTCCCTTGGGCGGGAGTCACTCCTCCCCCCAATCACTCATCGCACCATGCAGTCCCCATTCGCTCCATACACACAGACCCGCTGGCCTCACTCACTCACCAAGCACATGCTTCCACTTCACTCACCAACTCTTCAACACACTCACCGCTGAACTCTGCCATCCTTCGAACTATATCCCCTAACTAACTCGTGCTCCCACGTCATCCCGTAAACTACAGCACGTTCCTTTTAACACTACGTAGCTAAACTACGTCCCCTCTACACATTCACAAGTCTGTCACTGTCTCCAAATCTCTAAAATAACTTTCCCAACCTAAATCTCGCTACAATCCCTCTAACTAATCCATTCCACGGACTCCATGAGGACTTACCCCTGCCCCATGAAGTCGGTCGAGCTAAGCTAACCCTTCCCCCTAACTAGTTTCCATCCTGTGCCCTGGTCAAGGGGGTCTTCCACCCCTTGCCCAGGAATCCTGTGCACCCGAAAGTGAGGCTTGCTTTTTTTTTTTTCTTTACATGCGCAGCACCAGCGCGGCAACTCACAGCTCGCGCACTTTGCACCTGCCCGTGACGTCATGCAGCTGCACGTGTACCTCGTCCCTCCTTGGACGGTACCATCCGGCAGGGATACCCCTCCTGCCGGATTCCAACCCCACGTGCAGCCATGGCGTCACTGTGCGCATAAAAAAAAACACAAGCCCCACGTCTCGAGGGGTTCCCCACGCGAACACATGTGCTTTTCCCGTTGGAGCTTAACACACACGATCGCGTGGAGAACCCATCCGGTCCAAATCCATAATCCTGCCTAAACTTTGTCCGTCCGCGGGATCGGCAAATCCA
>NC_140966.1:24240161-24245161 GCF_056783735.1 Eptatretus burgeri | reverse complement strand
TCCTGAAGAGTCGCAGCCCTCATGAATGACATTTATTCCCTCTAGACAACGGGTTTGGGCCTAACTACACATATACTTACCGAGATATCTCACCTAAGGGACCTGAATGGTGGTTTGCGAATTTGGTCAACCACAACACTACCCCCTCCCCTTTTTACAGACTCGTCCCGAGTCGTCAAATTTTCGTGTGCCATCATGTGTAGTTTTCCCCTCGTACATTTTACCTACGGATCCCTGAGTACGACATTCATGGTATTCGTGTCCCCAAAATAAATAACCTAAGGGCTGAGTAACTACCTAAACAAACTCACTCACACGGACGACTTAAATAAAATTGCCGGCGCGAAGACAGACATGCCGGGGGCGCACTAATATTTACAGTACATCTTAACCTTAACTTACAAATTTTACACTAAACCATGGCCCAGGATCAATGAACTCTGCAAAAGAAAAGCAGTTAGCAGGGAGCCAGGCTGCTCGCATGCAGTCTCTGGCTCAAAACAATGCAGGTGACAGGGAACGTGGCTGGCTGCTCACACGCAGTTCAAGGCCTTCCCTTTTGAACTGAAAGCAGTGAACCACAACGGTGCATGGGCTGCACAAACGCAGTCTCCGTGCCAGCTCAAGTGGCACACGCAATGAGCACAACGAATGGATGGATGAATGGTTTGAACTCAACGCAGTGAACCACAACGGTGCATGGGCTGCACAAATGCAGTCTCCGTGCCAGCTCAAGTGGCACACGCAATGAGCACAACGGATGGATGGATGGAAACAAACACGGTGCACGGGCCGCCACTGCAGGCCCGTGTTGTAGCTGCCAACAGGGCAGTTCTCGCAGCTTGCAAACTGTTGCCTTGCGGATCCTGGCGCACATGGAAATGAACAGGGGGGGGGGCAACGCAAAAATTGAACGGGGCTGGTGAACAGGGGCAGTGGGCATGGCATGGCAAAGGTAGCAGGCAAACATAGCCCGCAGATGAATTGGCCGGCACAGGCCTTGAAGTAACACAGCTGCAGATGATCCGGCCGGCACAGGCCTTGCAGCAACACAACAGCTGCCGATGAAGTGGGCCGGCACAAGCCTTGAAGAAAAACAGCCAGCCGGCAGATGAAGCTGGCCAGCCTTTGCCGTTCAGTGGAGGTTGGTGGAGGGAGTGCGGTGGTGCTGGCCACTTGGAAGGCGGGCTCGGACCTACCTACCTGTCTCCCTCCCACCTATCGCCTTTGCCTGTCACTGTACATACCCACTCCCTTAATTTGTCAAACCCCAATTTAGCCCCAACTTATTTTTTTTATTTTTATGTTTACTTCCCCTCTATAAATCGTCCCCTAACCCCCTTTATCTTCTTTGTTCGGCTAACCTATCCTGTCACCGAGCCAACTCCCAACCCCTACGTTCCCTTCCCGGAGGGGAACAAGGGAGAGCTAGCGTCCTGTGTCGAGGCCCAACGAAGCCTCAGAATGGCCTCCCCAGAGTTCGGCGATCTTAACACCAAGTGGGTCCAGCGGCCCACAACAACAGCGAGGGGATGAATGGTGCGGAGGGGTACATCTCCTAATCTACCCTAACCATTTAACTGTTAAACTACCCCGGGGCTTTCAACAAGCGCCTCTCTCTTAAACTATTGGTTCTAACAACCCAGATTCCCGTCGCTTGTGTTGGTGTCCTCACAATTTTGGGCCTCGCCCCCCCCCAATTTTCTCTCCGTGCCCTCACACGGTCTCATGGCTGGGACACGTGGCCCCCTTTGGCAGGCACGACCCTCTGCCGAATCTCCCGCTATGGCACCCCCGGGCACTACACTGCCTCCGAGCCTACCAGCTCCCTAACACCGGGGAGTGCCCCCCATGGCACCTCCCCTGAAACGCACACGTGGCAGGCTGGCTTCCCGGGCCCCTTTCCGAGGGTCACCCGTGCCCACAACACTGCCCACGCGGCTAATGGCGCCCCGGGCCCCCGCACCAAGCAGGCGCACCCGTGCCCACTATGCTATCCCGGCCCCCCATGGGCCCTTGGCCTACCACGGCCGACTAGCCTGGTGCCCGGGGTACCCACTCAGCGATACTCACCTTTCGCAGCCACGCTCCCAGCCCGTCAACAGGGCTCCTGCACCCCTCCAAACGGGTTTCGAGCCTACACTCCCACCAACAACAAAACGACCTCCATTTTTAAATTTAACTAACTCCCTAACTCAATCTACACTGACCCGGGGGTCCCTTGGGCGGGAGTCACTCCTCCCCCCAATCACTCATCGCACCATGCATTCCCCATTCGCTCCATACACACAGACCCGCTGGCCTCACTCACTCACCAAGCACATGCTTCCACTTCACTCACCAACTCTTCAACACACTCACCGCTGAACTCTGTCATCCTTCTAACTACATCCCCTAACTAACTCGTGCTCCCACGTCGTCCCTTAAACTAGTAGCACGTTCCATTTAACCTACGTAGCTAAGCTACGTCCCCTCTACACATCCAAAGTCTGTCACTGTCTCTAAATCATAAAAATCATTTTATTTCCCAACCTAAAGCTCGCTGTCGTCCCTCTAACTAATCCATTCCACGGACTCCATGAGGACATGCCCCTGCCCCATGAAGTCGGTCTCGCTAAGCTAACCCTTCCCCCTAACTAGTTTCCATCCTGTGCCCAGGATAAGGGGGTCTTCCACCCCTTGCCCAGGAATCCTGTGCACCCGAAAGTGAGGCTTGCTGTTTTTTTTTGTTTTTTTTTTCATGCGCAGCACCAGCGCGGCAACTCGCGCACTTTGCACCTGCCCGTGACGTCATGCAGCTGCACGTGTTCCTCGTCCCTCCTTGGACGGTACCATCCGGCAGGGATACCCCTCCTGCCGGATTCCAACCCCACGTGCAGCCATGGCGTCACCGTGCGCATAAAAAAACACAAGCCCCACGTCTCGAGGGGTTCCCCACGCGAACACATGTGCTTTGCCCGTTGGAGCTTAACACACACGATCGCGTGGAGAACCCGTCCGGTCCAAATCCATTATCCTGCCTAAACTTTGTCCGTCCGCGGGATCGGCAAATCCACCGCGTGCGTTTCCGGACCGAGACTTCACTCTCGCAAGCGAGCACGTGGCGGTCTCGTGCGTTGCACAGCACGGACCTCGTGCTCACTGCTGGGTGAACCCGGCACGGTCCTCGAAACAGCTGCAGCCGCTACTCGGCTTCCTTTCTTCACATGTCTCCGTCGTCGCCTCCATTCCACCCACGCACACCTGCGTGTTACGACGCTCACAGTCCATTCCATCACATTCACACCGGGAGACGCGGCTGCGTGCTCCCGCATGCCAACCGACATCTCCCTCACATACCGCTCTCTCACACACACGGTCTCCCTTGCACACAGCGACCTTGCACACGGCCGTTCACTCACGCATGCTACCTCTCTCGCACACGTGGCTCCACGCACTCGCGGCCTTTCACTCACTCGTAGTGCCTCACTCACACACGCGGGGGCACTCACCCGCGGTGTTTCATCCACACACGGCGTGCTGGGAAGCACACACTCCGGCACACTCGCCACCACACCACTCACACGTGGTGCTCCATTCATACTGGCCGTTTCATCCACACACACGGCCTCACTCACACACGGTGCCTCACCCACACACGGCGACGCACTCACGCCTTGCACCACACACACAGGGACAACGACACTGGGGATTCGTGTCCCCACAAGGGTCTCCGGGGCCTCTATACCCCCCAAGTTCTCCGTGCACCTGTCCACAGCACCCGTCCCCTCAACCTCGCAAAGCATGACCGAACTCACCTGGTCGTACCTCGCCTCAAGAGGGCATACTCCCTCCCCTCGTTCCTGGAGGAGGCTATCCCGCTGCTCGCCCTGGGTCTCCACCCAGTCCGCCAGCTCAACCTCATCGTCCTCCACTACCTCTGTGTGTGTGTGTTCGTCTCGAACCTTGTCCAATTCATGCAGTCTCTCCTCTATTTTTTCTGTCTCCCGTGTCTCTATACATTTATAAGTTTCTGTTGTCCCCTCCTGTCTATTAGTCTCCGCTTCTTTCTGGCGTCTTTCCCTTATCTTTATGTAGGTCAACCTTGCTTTCTCTTTAAGTCGCTCCCGTCCTTCCCTGTTTTTCACTCCTTGCTCTTTCACGATCTCCGCGTACCTCATCCTTGCTTTCCGTATTAATTGTTCTTTTCTCTCCCTCGCAATTACTTTCACCTCGTCTCTTGTCTCCCGAATTACTTTTTCCTTACCCGCCTCCACCGCGGGCCCGACAGCCGTTGCACCCCCTTCCAGCTCGTTCGTTCCTACACGTGGAGTTGCCATTTTAAGCTCCCTGCTTACGGCCTTCATGCCCGCCTGCAGGCATCGGCCCATGTTCTGCGTCTCACCCCGGAGCTTTTTAGTTTCTTCCTTCATTTGCTTGTTCATTCCTTTCATTTCGTTTTTCATTTCATTCGTGTTTGTATCCATCTTTTCGTTCATGCCTTTCATTTCGTTTTTCATTTCATTCGTGTTTGTATCCATGTTTTCGTTCATGCCTTTCATTTCGTTTTTCATTTCATTTGTGTATGTATCCATCTTTTCGTTCATTTGCTTGATCATGTTCGCTGTCATTTCCGCATACATTTTTGCCAGCATGGTGAATAGCTGGGCCATGTCGGGTGCGCTTGGGTGAGCCGTTTCGGCAGGGGTTGGGGAAGGGTTTTGGTGGAGAGGGGGAGGGGAGGTGTCATACACCGCGGCCGCTGCCGCACCTATTTCGGGCTCTGGGTTCAGTTGGGCGAGTTCGTTTTCCTGTACAATCAACATTTCCTGCACGGGGATTTCATCCTGAGCCATGGATTCTACATTACTACACATATACATTTCTAATACCCCCGGCTCCTGCTCGCCTTGAGACGCCATCTTGCTTCTCTTAAAGGGTTAATTTAGCTCGCTCGTAATTTGGAGGGAATCGGGGGTCGCTCCTCTCACCCCTGGACCGATTCCCGTGAATTTAATTGG
>NC_140966.1:24222661-24227661 GCF_056783735.1 Eptatretus burgeri | reverse complement strand
GAACAAGCAAATGGACGAAGTGAAAGCGAGGATGGATGCGAATACACAGCACATGAAGGAAGAAGCTTAAAAGCTGCGGGATGAGACGCAGAACATGGGCCGATGCCTGCAGGCGGGCATGAAGGCCGTCAGCAGGGAGCTTAAAATGGCGACTCCACGTGTCGGAACGAACGAGCTGGGTGGGGGTGCAACGGCTGACGGGCCCGCGGTGGAGGCGGGTGAAAAAATAATTCGGGGGGCGTGTTGGGCGAGGGTCGTGACGATGACCGAAAGGGAAAAATTAAATGGGGAGACCAAAACGTGTGAGACGAGACACGAGGTGACGACAAAGGAAATAATAGTTGAGACGAGGGAGGTAAAGGGTGAAGAGGTGACTGAGTTGGCAGAGACACGGGAGATGGGAACGATAGAGGGAAGACGACACGATGAAGACGGGGTAAGTGACGCACACACACACACACACACACACACACACACGGAGGTAGTGGAGGATAATGGAGGTGAGCTCGCGGACTGGGTGGGGACCCGGTGCGAGCAGCTGGATGGCCTCCTCCAGGAACGAGAGGAGGGAGTATGCCCCCTTGAAGCGAGTCACGACCAGGTGAGTTCGGTCGTGTCGGGCGAGGTCGAGGGGAGGAGTGCTGTGGACAGGTGCACGGAGAGCTTGGGGGGTATAGAGGCCCCGGAGACCCTTGTGGGGACACTAATCCCCAGTGTGGTTGTCCCTGTGTGTGTGGTGCAAGGTGTGAGTGCGTCCCCGTGTGTGGAAGCGACCCTGTGTGTGAGTGGTGTGGTGGCGATGGTGCCGGAGTACGTGCTTCCCAGCACACCGTGTGTGGAAGAGGCAAGGAGTATGGATGAAACGGCCAGTGTGGATGGGGAACCGCGGGTGAGTGCCCCCGCGTGTGTGGGTGAGGCACCGTGTGTGAGTGAGGCCGTGTGTGTGGATGAAACGGCCAGTGTGGATGAAACACCGCGGTTGAGTGCCCCCGCGTGTGTGAGTGAGGCACGGTGTATGAGTGAGGCACGGTGTGTGGATGAGGAACCGCGGGTGAGTGCCCCCGCGTGTGTGAGTGGTGTGGTTTGTGTGAGGGAAATGGCACGAGTGAGTGGAAGGCCGCGAGTGAGGGGAGCCACGTGTGCAACGGTAATGGCATGCGTGAGTGAACGGCCGTGTGCAAGGTCGCTGTGTGCAAGGGAGACCGTGTGTGTGAGAGAGCGGTATGTGAGGGAGATGTCGGTTGGCATGCGGGAGCACGCAGCCGCGTCTCCCGGTGTGAATGTAAAGGAATGGAGTGTGAGCGTCGTAACACGCAGGAGTGCGTGGGTCGAATGGCGACGACGGCGACATGTAAGGAAAGAAAGCCGAGTAGCGGCTGTAGTTGTTTCGGGGACCGTGCCGGGTTCACCCAGCAGTGAGCACGAGGTCCGTGCTGTGCAACGCACGAGACCGCCACGTGCTCGCTTGCGATAGTGAAGTCCCGGTCCGGAAACGCCAGCGGTGGATTTGCCGATCCCGCGGACGGACAAAGCTTAGGCAGGATTATGGATTTGGACCGGACGGGTTCTCCACGCGATCGTGTGTGTTAAGCTCCAACGGGCAAAGCACATGTGTTCGCGTGGGGAACCCCTCGAGACGTGGGGCTTGTGTTTTTTTTATGCGCACGGTGACGTCATGGCTGCACGCGGGGTTGGAATCCGGCAGGAGGGGTATCCCTGCCGGATGGTACCGTCCAAGGAGGGACGAGGTACACGTGCAGCTGCATGACGTCACGGGCAGGTGCAAAGTGCGCGAGTTGCCGCGCTGGTGCTGCGCATGAAAAAAAACAAAAAAAACAAGCCTCACTTTCGGGTGCACAGGATTCCTGGACAAGGGGTGGAAGACCCCCTTGACCCTGGGCACAGGATGGAAACTAGTTAGGGGGAAGGGTTAGCTTCGCTCGACCGACTTCATGGGGCAGGGGTAAGTCCTCATGGAGTCCATGGAATGGATTAGGTAGAGGGATTTAGTGAGCTTTAGGTTGGGAAATAAAATGATTTATTTGAGGACATGGACAGACTTATGAATGTGTAGAGGGGACGTAGTTTAGCTACGTAGTGTTAAAAGGAACGTGCTGTAGTGTAAGGGACGACGTGGGAGCACGAGTTAGTTAGGGGATGTAGTTAGAAGGATGGCAGAGTTCAGCGGTGAGTGAGTTGAAAAGTTGTGAGGTGAGTACATGATGAGTGAGTGAGGCCAGCGGGTCTGTGTGTGTGGAGCGAATGGGGAATGCATGGTGCGATGAGTGATTGGGGGGAGGAGTGACTCCCGCCCAAGGGACCCCGGGGTCAGTATAAAGTAAGTTAGCTGGGTTAGTTAAATTGAAAAATGGAGGTCGTTTTGTTGTTGGTGGGTGTGTAGGCTCGAAACCCGTTTGGAGGGGTGCTGGAGCCCTGTTGACGGGTTGGGAGCGTGGCTGCGAAAGGTGAGTATCGCTGAGTGGGTACCCCGGGCACCAGGCTAGTCGGCCGTGGTAGGCCAAGGGCCCATGGGGGGCCGGGATAGCGTAGTGGGCACGGGTGCGCCTGCTTGGTGCGGGGGCCCGGGGCGCCATTAGCCGCGTGGGCAGTGTTGTGGGCACGGGTGACCCTCGGAAAGGGGCCTGGGAAGCCAGCCTGCCACGTGTGCGTTTCAGGGGAGGTGCCATGGGGGGCACTCCCCGGTGTTAGGGAGCTGGTAGGCTCGGAGGCAGTGTAGTGCCCGGGGGTGCCATAGCGGGAGATTCGGCAGAGAGTCGTGCCTGCCAAAGGGAGCCACGCGTCCCAGCCATGAGACCGTGTGAGGGCACGGAGAGAAAATTGGGGGGCGAGGCCCGAAATTGTGAGGACACCAACACAGGCGACGGGAATCTGGGTTGTTGGAACCAATAGTTTAAGCGAGAGGCGCTTGTTGAAAGCCCCGGGGTAGTTTAACGGTTAAATGGTTAGGGTAGATTAGGAGATGTACCCCTCCGCACCATCCATCCCCTCGCTGTCGTTGTGGGCCGCTGGACCCACTTTGGTTATAGATCGCCGAACTCTGGGGAGGCCATTCTGAGGCTTCGTTGGGCCTCGACACAGGACGTTAGCTCTCCCTTATTCCCCTCCGGGAAGGGAACGTAGGGGTTGGGAGTAGGCTAGGTGACAGGATAGGTTAGCCGAACAAAGACAGTAAAGGGGGTTAGGGGACGATTTATAGTGGGGAAGTAGAAATAAAAACAACAAAAAAATAAGTTGGGGCTAAATTAGGGTTTGACAAATTAAGGGAGTGGGTATGTACAGTGACAGGCAAAGGCGATAGGTGGGAGGGAGACAGGTAGGTAGGTCCGAGCCCGCCTTCCAAGTGGCCAGCACCACCGCACTCCCTCCACCAACCTCCACTGAACGGCAAAGGCTGGCCAACTTCATCGGCTGGCCGTGTTTTGCTTCAAGGCGGAGGCCGGCCAACTTCATCGGCAGCTGTTGTTTTGCTGCAAGGCCTGTGCCATTGGCTGGCCGTGTTTTGCTTCAAGGCCTGTGCCGGCCACTTCATCGGCTGGCTGTTTTTCTTCAAGGCCTGTGCCGGCCAGTTCATCTGCCGGCTGTGTTTGCCTGCAGCGGTCTTCTTCTGCGGGCTGTGTTTGCCTGCTGCCTTTGCCATGCCCACTGCCCATGTTCACCAGCCCCGTTCAATTTTTGCTTTGCCCCCCCCCCCTGTTCATTTCCATGTGCGCCAGGATCCGCAAGGCAACAGTTTGCAAGCTGCGAGAACTGCCCCGTTGGCAGCTACAACACGGGCCTGCAGTGGCGGCCCGTGCACCGTGTTTGTATTCATCCATCCATTCGTTGTGTTCATTGCGTGTGCCACTTGAGCTGGCACGGAGACTACGTTTGTGCGGCCCATGCACCGTTGTGGTTCACTGCATTCAGTTCAAAAGGGAAGGCCTTGGACTGCGTGTGAGCAGCCAGCCACGTTCCCTGTCACCTGCATTGTTTTGAGTCAGAGACTGCATGCGAGCAGCCTGGCTCCCTGCTAACTGCTTTTCTTTTGCAGAGTTCATTGATCCTGGGCCATGGTTTAGTGTAAAATTTGTAAGTTAAGGTTAAGATGTACTGTAAATATGAGTGCGCCCCCGGCATGTTTGTCTTAGCGCCGGCAATTTTATTTAAGTCGTCCGTGTGAGTGAGTTTGTTTAGGTAGTTACTCAGCCCTTAGGTTATTTATTTTGTGGACACGAATACCATGAATGTCGCACTCAGGGATCCGTAGGTAAAATGTACTAGGGGAAAACTACACATGATGGCACACGAAAATTTGACGACTCGGGACGAGTCTGTAAAAAGGGGAGGGGGTAGTGTGGTGGTTGACCAAATTCGCAAACCACCATTCAGGTCCCTTTGGTGAGATATCTCGGTAAGTATATGTGTAGTTAGGCCCAAACCCATTGTCTAGAGGGAATAAATGTCATTCATGAGGGCTGCGACTCTTCAGGATTGCCGTTTTTCTTTTACAATCTTTATTTTGGACCAACCGCCATTATAACAACCACCAACCACAACGCCACTTCACAACAACCACCAACCACAACGCCGCTTCACCACAACCGCCACGACCTTTACCGTCACAACTCGCCACCGTCGCATCGCCACCATTCTCGCGCCACTCGTGGGCGCCGATGCTGGACTCGTGGGGGCGCGCACCGAGCAGAGTGTTCAAAAGCATCGCGGACTTTCCGCAGAAAAACGGATCAAAAACGACTCACGCCCACTTTTGTTCCGTCCAATCGGTGAGCGAGGGGCGATTTGGCCCCGCCTCCAGGGCGTTGGAGGGCGGTTGCTATATGCAAATTCATGGATCAAAAAGCATTCACGCCCACTTTTCCTCGGGCCAATGGGGCGCGAGGTGAAAGGTCGGAGGCAGAGGGTCAAGGGTGGAAGAGCGAAGCCACGGGGCTTATAAAAACGACTGCGTTCGTCAGTCGAGTCAGTTGAGTTGGAAGTGG
>NC_140966.1:24207661-24217661 GCF_056783735.1 Eptatretus burgeri | reverse complement strand
TGCACATGACATTGGTGGTAGTGGTAGAATGTGCAACAAAAATCCTACTCTGCATTGGTGATGGTCTTCCGCTCTGAGCAATGCAGGGATGTCGGCATGAGTGATCCGAGTGGGCCAACTATTTTGATGACCTTACTCAGGTAAACGACTGCAAATTATGCATATAAAGCAAACATTTTACCCGCAGTGCTGCAAGTGTTAGTGGAAGTTGTACAGTATATCAGGTGCTAGTGCAACTCAAAAAGACAAATGCCTCCTATGAGTCTGCCAAGGTCAAACATAGCATCCATTTCTATCTGGCCCATGAAGAAACAGCAAAGGTCTAGTTTCAGATGAGGGCAAAGATGCAGGGGAAGACCATGATCAACTCTGCCCAGAAGTTCCAACAGCTCGTGTAAGGATGTATCACAGGCCAAAGCAAAGGCAGGAAAGCGTCTGGTACGTTATCTGTCTCAGCAAGAACTGGACAGGTGATGTATCAGATAAGCATTTTCATAGATAAGCAGATGGCTGAGAAAGAGTAATAAACCTGGTGGTCAAGATTGAGTGAATAAAGGTAGAGAGAAAGCTCTATGTCACTTAACCAAGCACTGTAGCTGTTGTGTGAAGCAATGATGTCGAACTAATTTTCATGATAGCATGCTCTGTGACTCTGGAGAGAAACAGCAGTGTGGCAGGCAGAACTGCACCAAAAATGGGAAACAGGTTCCTAATAAATGAAATGTTGCAGCTGATATGCCACATCAATGTGATGGATTGGAGAGATCATTTATGCTGCTCGACCTGTGGCTTGGAGGAGGCTGAATAAACCAACTGTCCACATAACAGGACCGATCCAAGAGTTGAACGTGAGCGATATAATGAAGGCCTGGGAAATGGGACAGGTAGCTTGAGGGCAGACCACCCAATGGTTATGACCAATGGACCAATGTACTAACCCTAACAGTTGGATGTCATGCTTTCAGGGTCATCTCGAAGCCTGGTGATGGCTTAATGGTTAGGTGACTGGCTGAAGATTCTCAGGTTTTGAGTTCAAGCCCCTGTTAGGCTGTTTAGTTGGATGTTGGATTAACACCTGGTAGGGTTGTCTCAGCCTGTCATTCTTTCAATGTCAGCAAAATGAGTGCCAGTGTACTTGTAACAGGGGAACTGTGATTATTATTTTTATAATGAGTAACTAAACAGCATGACAGATTGCATCAGCGGCACAGCCGCACCCTCAGCCAATGATTCGACTTGCAGCCTCGTGCTGCACACGAAGGAGGAGGAGGAACATCTAGTAGATATGACTGGGATGGAAACGACAGTGCAATGCTGCGTTAAAAAGAACACCCAACAAACTGCTCATGGCACAGGGACAGAAATCGTATGAGGACTTGTACTGCAATAAGATGGCTGGTGACAAGGACAAAAGCTGGCCATGACAGCACATCCTGATTTGAGCAGCAAATTGCATAGCACTACATTTGCTGGGCAGTACCAAGGTGCTGATTCCAGGAGAAAATGCCAGTCCAGGAGAAAAAAATGGCTCAGAGTGGCCATTTTACTTAGGACTTAGGACAGACTGATCCATGTCTACTTAGGACAGACTGATTGATGCATAGGCCTCACAAGTCACAGTGGACATCAAGCAGCAGCAAATCAGAGAAGACAATGCTTGTCCCACTGGAAGGAAAGTTTGGGATAGGTTACTGCAGTCATTGCCAGCCTGTGAGGCTGATGAACAGGAAGTTCTGATGTTACACAAGACCCTCGTGTCCCTGCAATAGTGTAGGCCCTGAGGACATTCATAGACTATTGTGGTGGTCTTTCACAATGACTGCTGAGAATGCAGGGGTTGTTGGTTTCAAAATGACCTTGCGATGCATGTTATTATCTTGTCAGTTGAACCTGAGTGCTCCGGACAAACATAGTGATGATGAACGGTCACCAAATAATAGAAGGAACCCTGAGCAATACGAGATATGCCCTGCACTGTGAAATCAGTATGTTGCAGCGAGCAGAAAGCCCCAGATGGTGAAAGCTGCAGGTGTACTGGTGAGAAATCGAGCACCAATGTGTCCTGCCAATGGCACAGGCTCCTTGGCTCATTCCACAATATGTTTATTATCCGTGGACCTTGGGCATACACGACAGACGTACTACAACATCAAAGTGTAAAATGCAGCACCCTTCAAATAAGCCTTGTACCTCAAGGAGGCATAGAACCAGGAAGCAATGTCAGAGTACATCAATTGCATGACAAATTTGGGGGACATCACCCCTTAAAATTGCTCCTGGGTGACTAAGCCTCCCCAGTGATGCTGCTCATGATAAAGGGTAGGAAAACCCATTTCTGTGTCAATTACTACATGCTGAAACGTGTCAGGGTGGAGGAGTGCACCTCCCACCACTCATCAGGAAGACCTGGTGTGGATGAACCTTCACTTGGCCCTTAACCTGGCCAGTGCAAACTGCCAGGTACAAGTGCCACGAGAAGAGCAAGCAAAAATGGTATGCATGACGCACGACAGACTTTCAAATTTAACGTCGCTGAGCTGATTTGACTTTTTCTTCACATCACTTCCTTTGGACATTCAACTTTATTACAACTCTCATTTGTTTTCTTCATTCAAGAGGTTTTCAAATGACCTTTCCGTTCCTTACAAAGTTAAGCTTTTTTCACATGGAGTTGTTAGTTTTTGTTTTTCAAACAATTAACTTCTACATCATCCTTTACCATCTGCCCAGCAATTTGAAAATTTTGTTCTTGACTTCTGATATGGTTAAGCCTTTTCCTCATTCTTCATACACTTTGTTCATTGCTGTTGCTTTTTCTTTCTTCGTTTCCTTCAACATACTTTAATAAGCTTCTTTATCTTGAGTTTCTTTACTCTTTTTCCACATTTTGTAAGCTTCTTTCTTCTATTTGAGTGCTTCGTGGACTCTTACTCTGTCGTCAAGCTCTTCCAGCTATCTGCTCGTCTACTCCATGCTGCTGAACACCAGTGAGCCATAAATGCATGCACAGATCGATATCCCACCCAAGGGGTGAGCTGACATTGCTGATAAAAAGGTTTGCTGACTAATATTGTGGACAGCAGTGTAACTGCTTATTTGCAATCGGTGCTTCTATGTCTTTGATGGACAGCAACTAATAACTGGAAGCGGCTATTTTAACTGCAGCATCTTATTTTTCCAGCTGCAATAAATCCTGCAAACTGTGTAATGGATGGTTAAAAATAGGGTGGATGTGTGGCATGCACACCCTATTGGTCAGAAATGTTGCAGCAAATGCTTGTGTTGCACAAAGGTTAATCGTTGCTCTTTCAGTGAAAAGACACTATTTGGGGGGGGAATTCACACCATGCTGATGCAGGTCAGCGAGCCAGAAAAGCATCCATGAAACAATTTACTCTTCAAAACGTGAGCTGGTATTGCTGGGAAAAAAAAAGATTGGCTGACTGACACTGTGGCTAGCAGTGGAGTAGCTAACGCATCTCTTGATTGCAGTTCTACTTCTTTCAGAGCCTGAATGGCAATTTACCCCTCTCCAGTAAAGCATTTGTTCATAAACTATTTTATTGTGCAGCATTTACAATAAATAACACTGAACAACAAATTTCAAAATTTTTTTTTTACTGGAGATGTGTAAAGTGATTAAGACTAATTTGGGTACGCTGATTTCAAAAATCATAACCGTTTTGCTGTATCACGTCAGGATTTTCAGGAACAGAAATATTCCCATTGCCTAGAAGTCAGGATTTCAATGAAATTTACATATGTCTTTAACATGTCTATTTCGTACAATTGTTGTTAACTTGTGTTATATTTCTTTCTTTCAGATAAAGATGAGTAGGCGTTCCTGTACCAATCATCCTGACAACTTCTGTTATGTCTGTAGTCGGTATACCAAAAAAGATCAACAGCGAAGTATATCTACAGCAGTGAAAATGAAGGCCGCCTACTTTCACTACTTCGGGTGTAAGGTGGGGGACCAAGAACAGAGCTGGGCACCACACATCTGCTGCACAAGCTGTCACACAACCTTGACTCAGTGGTTGGTGGGCAAGCGCGCGAGCATGCCATTTGCGGTGCCCATGATATGGCGTGAGCCGCAGAATCATCATGATGATTGTTATTTCTGCTGCACAAGCATCGCCGGCTTCAACAAGAAGAATAAAGGTCACATCAAGTACGCTGACTGCGTCTCTGCTCGTAAACCTGTGCCTCATGATGACGAGAACCCCGTTCCAACACCTCCAGCTGATCAGAACATAGCTGTAAGCAGTGGTGAAGAGGATGGTGATGATGAACCTTTTGAACCCGACACTCAAGAATCACACCTTCTGAACCAGGGAGACTTAAATGATCTTGTAAGAGATCTCTCGCTGTCAAAGGCGAAGGCAGAGCTGCTTGGATCAAGGCTGCAGCAGTGGAATCTACTTGAACCTAACACCAAGATATCCTTGTTCAGAGCACGTCACAGAGACATGGCTGAGTTCTTTGAGATGGAAGACACGATGACATTCTGCAGTGACATCAACGGTCTGTTGAAAGAACTTGGGTGTGATCACGATCCTGCAGACTGGCGCCTCTTCATCGACTCGGGGAAGAACAGCTTGAAGGCTGTTTTGCTCCACAATGGCAACGAGAAACCATCAGTCCCACTGGCTCACGCGTTCGGCATGACAGAGACCTATGAGACTATGCGGCAGCTGCTTGATTCCATCAAGTACAATGACTTCAACTGGCACATCTGCGGAGACTTGAAAGTGGTGGCGCTGTTGTTGGGCTGCAGTTAGGCTACACGAAATACATGTGCTTCCTTTGTCTCTGGGATAGCAGAGACGACAAGAATCACTGGACGAAGAAAGATTGGGAAGAGCGAAAAGAGCATGTACCTGGTCGACACAACGTGAAGCATGTCGCCCTTGTCGACCCAGCCAAGGTTTTCCTTCCACCACTCCACATAAAGCTCGGCTTGATGAAAAGTTTTGTACGGGCAATGGATCTGAATGGGCGTGGGTTTTTATACCTCAAGGAAAAGTTTGGCAACACCTTGTCGGAGGCCAAGATCAAGGCTGGTGTCTTTGTTGGACCGCAAATCCGACAGATTATGAAGGACGAAACTTTTCCGACAACTCTAAACCCCAAAGAGCTGGCAGCGTGGAGGAGCTTCAAAGCTGTGACGGACAACTTCTTGGGGAACGAGCGCGCGGACAACTATGAAGAAATAGTGCAGCAGCTGCTGGAGTCCTTCAGGAAACTTGGCTCCAGGATGTCCCTGAAAATCCATTTCCTACACCAGCACCTGAACTTCTTCCCTGACAACTTGGGAGCAGTCTCGGACAAGCACGGCGAGCGATTCCACCAAGAGATTTCACTCATGGAGACGCGTTACCAAGGGCGGCACAACCCGAACATGATGGGCGATTTCTGCTGGTTCCTGCATCGTGAAACTGACACAGAGCAGCACAAACGCAAAGCCAAATGCCTAAAGCATTTTTAATTACATTCTAGTGGAGTTTTTCTGTAATTTCTATAATTTTGAAGCATTAATGATGAAATAAATGAATAAATGAATTTTTGTAAATTTCATTGAAATCCTGACTTCTAGGCAATGGGAATATTTCTTTAACTGAAAATCCTGACGTGATACAGCAAAACGGTTATGATTTTTGAAATCAGCGTACCCAAATTAGTCTAAATCACTTTACACATCTCCAGTAAAAAATTTTTGTTGTTCAGTGTAATCAGTCATTGTATCTATACATGATCCATAATTCTCCTTGAACCACTGGATTCATCGCCAAGTCCTCTTAGACATCTTAAGTAGCATTTGTGGTCACCTGTCAGAAAGAGGCCACAAGTGCAACGCACAACTCTTCAATCATCCTCCACCGGTTTGACGACACTTTATCCTTGATGAAGCCCAACACAGTTGGCTGGAGTCTTCAGATCTGGACTATGTGGTGGCCATGGTAGGATGAGCTGGTGATGTTGGCGATCCACGTCCAATCCATCGATGAGGTAACGTTTCATTGAGATAGTGCCGAACTTGCAATGCAGAATGTGTGGGTGCGCTGTCTTGTTGAAAGTAGACATTTTCAGCACTTCCCATAGTTGCAAGTCATGGTAAAAGCAAGTTCCTTAAGATATGTTTATAAGCTATGCCATTTACTGGTACATCAAGAAAAGGGACCAAATAAACGTCTTGACATCATTTCTGTCCATATCATCACCACTGGAGGATGATGCTCCAATTCCAATGTGAAATGTGGATTTTCCGTTGACCAGAACACCACATTTTGTGCCCATGATCTTCGATAGATGGCGCATTAACCCAAAAACAACACTTTTCTTCGAGACAGGGCAGTCGGGAAGGAGTCAAGGAAGCCATCGCATGATGCGCAGCACTGATCCATGTCATCATTACTTGGTTAATTCACAAATGTTGGACACCAGGGTTTCAACTGAATATCTTTTTCATGTGAGTTTGCATCGTGGTCTGTAGTATGCCTTGTTCACTGGCTGTCTTTCTTGTTGACTTTCTCAGTGACCAGTCAACTGAGGTCAACAAAGGAATGGTATGGAGGATAAGGTGCACAAAAAGTTGAAAGAGAATGCTGCGAAGAAGATGATCCATAAATTGGCTCGTAACAGGGATGAGGATAGTAAGCACATGAATGTGGGTATGGTGATTAACAATGGTGGTGGGAGGCTAGTGATAGAATTGGAGGCAGTATTAAAAGTGTGGGAAGGATATTTAAAAGAGCTGTTGAACCTGGGAGGAAGCAAAGGTGAGCTGGAGCTTCCATGTTTTGTAGTGGGGGAAGTGGAGCTCATGAAGATCATGGAGGAGGAGGTACAGACAGCATTGACGAAGATGAAGAAGGGAAGGGCACCAGTTATTGATGAGGTCCGTACAGAGATTCTAATTACAGTGGGAGAAGTCGTAGTCATTTGGATAAAGAGGGTGTTGAATGTAGGAATGTATTAGAGAGGGTTCAATTCCGCATTGTTGGAGTACAGGGCTAATTTTGTTGACATGGATGAGGAAAGGTGATGTTCAAGATCCATAGAAATACAGAGGCATTACCCTCCTAAGTCATGCATGAAGGTATTTGAGAGGATTCTGGATGGTAGGATAAGGAAGAGTATGGAGATGGAGATAGGCAAAGAGCAACAGAGGTTTAAAAAATGTTGGAGATGATGGATGGGATGTTCACACTGAGACAGCTGTTGGAGAAAAGGTTGGAGGTGCAGGTTGAGATGGCATTGGGATTTGTGGACCTGGAGAAGGCCTATGATACTGTCCCGAGATACTGTATTTTTATACATAGAGATGGTGATGGTGACACTGAGAAGAATGGGAATGCTTTAAGCAGAAGTTAGATTGGTGGAAGGGATGTACAAGGGAACAAAAGGAAGAGTTTTGGTTGGTCCTCGGATGTCAGAAGAGTTCAGTCTGAACATCGGTTTGAGGCAGGGAAGCTCTCTTGCCCACTCATTATTATGGTGATGGAGCTGGAGGGCAAAAATTAAATGTATTCTGGTGGGAATGTTGTACGTCGACGATCTGGCTGTTGTGGCGGAGAGTAAGTGGGAGATGGAGAGTGGAAGGAAGCATTTGGGAAGCATGGGCTGATACTGAGTATGGAGAAGACTGAGGTGATGTGGGTTGTTAGCAGAGAAAATTAATGGGGAAGGTGATCAGACAGAGAAATAGGATTTGAGTATCTGGGAGGATTATTGACCGAGGATGGAAGGACAGAGGCAGGGTTGTTGAGGAGGATTCAAGTGGGTGCAAATACATGGACGAGGTTGGAGGGATTGATGGAAGACAAAAATCAAGGGACTTTAAAGGGAATGTTCTGGAGTCTTGTGTCGTGCCGACCTACCTTTACAGTCTCGAAACGGTGGTACTGATAGAGAGACAACAACATAGACTGCAACCTGCAGGTCTGTGAGAACAACTGGGTCAGGAGGGTTGCAGGGGTGAAGAGGGTAGATAGAAGGAGGATCGATGAACTGAGTGAGAAGATTGGTGTGCAGATGAGCTTGGCGAGGAGATTGGTGAAATGCTGGTTGATGGGCTGGGCACTTGGTTTGGATGGGGGAAGAGAGAATGGCAAAGAGAGCGGATAGGTTGAACGAGCAAGGTAGGAGGAAATGAGGTAGACCACGGTTGAGATGGGAGGATTGTGTGAGGAGGGATATCAGTAAGGGGGGGGGGAGGTGGTTGGAGAGTGGAGAGAGGTGGCTGAGGACAGAGGGAAGTAGAGTAGTACCATGGTCAAGGCAGGCAGAAGTTTGGTACCATTGGACCTCACCCTTTATAAAAACAAGAGAAGGTGAAGAAGAAGGAGATACACATTACCATCACCACTCCTGATTCCACCTTGAAATATAGTTAAATACATTTCTCCACAACCGCAACCTATGTACCACATTGAAGTATTTATTTAACACACTTACCATTACTGCTACCAACATACCACCGTGAATTACTTTTGTATTTTTATACCTTTTATCTTTCTACAAACGTTGTTTATTACTTTTGAAATCTAAAAATTTCGTAAGTATATTAATGACTCCCGTCATGTGTGTGTGTGTGTGTGTGTGTGTGTGTGTGTGTGTGTGTGTGTGTGTGTGTGTGTGTGTGTGTGTGTGTGTGTGTGTGTGTGTGTTTGTTTGTAGGCACGATAACTCGAGAACGGAAGAAGCTACCAATGTCAAATTACACCACGTGATTCAGGAGGGTGATAGCTAGCGCTGATTAGATTTTGGTTAAAATCGGTCAAAGGTCACAGTGAGGTCAAACATTCGATTTTTGATGGTTTGGTACAGAATCATCGTATAAACTTCTGGTTTGCGTCGCGACCTTTTCTAGACACAGCTTTTATTAGACAAAGTTGACGATTTCGTAAGTACCAGTCTATGACTGATTGTGTTGTTGTTTAGTTATCGAAACTAGTGTGCGTGCGTGCGTGCGTGCGTGCATCCTCCATAACTCCAAAACTATAAAACCTAGCAGCCTGAAACTTTGCAGGCATAGTAAGAAAACTCCAAGGAAGTGCAAGACTGAAAATTGGGTGTTTGGGTGAATTAAAACACCTCTTTTTGAAGATTTATAATTGACGGTCTTATTTAATTATATCTTTTATCAGGCACATCCTCGGTCATCACTCTCTTGTCTAGTCTTCCGGGTCTTAAGGCGTTTCCTTGGTAACCTCGCTGCAGTCTGAAGCCGCCATGTTTTTTTTGGCCTGCTTCACCAGGCCTTGACTTGGAACAGGCCGCAACGATTTCTTCACGGTAAAGTTTTTTTTTTCACTTTCCTCACTTGTCCAATTCGGGAGGTGATTGTTGAATATACTCCGGGAGATGTATGTTGGATATTACGGTTCGGTGATTGCCGATTGGGTGCCAAGGGAGCTGTTTCTTATCAACCGTTTCGTTGGAGTGTTCAAGCCGGCGCTCCACAATATTCTCACCGTCACCGAATACTGCAGAGAGATCGATTTGAACAAAGTTCAGGATTGCTCGTCTGCATTGGCCATGTGGTGTTCTGCGGTGCAACAGACGGTGGCTCGGCCGGCTCGCTGCAAGTGTGAAATTTTATTTTCCACGACGTTTCCCGTTTTTGTTCTTCCATTATACGACCCTTCACTTCGGCATAGATAAATACAAATAAAAATTTAAACGTTTCGCTTTTAAAAGTTTCTTTAAACGTTTCGTGCATTGTGTGGTGAAGCCACTTGGCGCGTTCTTCAACATTCAAATGCGATACCGTGGTTCTACACTGGAGGTAGGAAGGCAAAATAAATTATATAAATTATACCATCACAATGAGAAAAAAACCTTTTTTAGTTCTGAAGTAAAGAATCGCCACATCACGGCAGGAAAGCCGAGATGTTCGCCTGTTCACTTTGTGTAGCCTGAATTTGAATGCCAAACCAGCTCTAAACTGTCAAACTGGTGTTTCACAGGTGGGGTGCTACATCAATGGGTGTGC
>NC_140966.1:24170161-24200161 GCF_056783735.1 Eptatretus burgeri | reverse complement strand
CAGGAATATGGTTAATCAATTGCAGGTGAATGAATTGAGTTGGGAAGAAACAAAGCTTTTAAGAAAAAGGTACAAATCCCAACATATTGTTGCGGATTCGCGCCCGCCGGCGTGCGAACGGCCACGTAACTCGAATCACGGCACGTCGCCCACCGGACGGACAATCCAGTCGTGACCCTCTCGGACTAACGCCGGGAACCAGTCACGGGTGGACCTTTCAGTCTCACCGCGATCGAGCCAATCGGCCCCCGCGTGGGATAGGGTTGCTCGCCAAATTCGACCTACCTAAGTACCCACGCGGAGGGTAGACCGGGCGATCGCACCTCGCCGCAGGTCGACTTCGGACACGGGCCACTTAAGCGACCCGTTCCGTACTATCGGGATAACCGAGCGGTGTTATTCGTCGGCCTCGACGGTTCGATTAATTATCGGGCGTCTTAGCCCCCGACCAACCCTTTACGTGAAGCAAGATGGGGATTCAATGAAAGAAATGACGAAGCGAAGCGGGAAAACAGTTCAACAATAAGCACATTTATTTCGCGGCACACGGGAAGCACACATATACAATTCCACCAAAAGCACATGGAAAAGAAGAAGACAAAAAGCAAATGCGACAATGCAGATCTATCCGACTACCGGGCACTCGGCAACACTTATACAATTTTACTTCACAGACGGCGCCGACAACACACATTCCCAAAGCAAAAGAAAAGAGAACCACCCTCCAGGATGAGGGGGTAGGCGGGCCTGGGGCCGAGACCGTGTCGGGCCTACCCGTCTGATGATGAGACGCGGAGCGGCGGTGGTGCCTCAACTCCGCGGGCCTCGCGGACAGTGTCTGGTAGGGGGTGGGAAGGGGGCCCCCTTTTGTCGCACTATCTCAGCGCGGGGGGAAACAGGAGGGGGTTGCTGATGCTCGGGGAAAGGAGGATTTCACAAAATCGCGGGTCCCGCGACGAGCGTCTCCACCATGACCTCGGTCGCGCCGCCGGCCTCTACCTCCGCAGTTCCCCGAATCCGACGCGAGCACCCCCTCGTCCGCCTTCGCCGCCGCCGCCTCTCCACAGCTCTGTCCTCTTCACTCCGACTCCGCGAACTCCCAACTGCACTGAACTGATGCTTCAACTCAACTCTTCCTCCGCTTCCAACTCAACTCTTCCTCCTGCGAACTCAACTCGACTGACGAACGCAGTCGTTTTTATAAGCCCCGTGGCTTCGCTCTTTCATCTTTGACCCTTTGCCTCCGACCCTTCACCTGGCTCCCCATTGGCCCGAGGAAAAGTGGGCGTGAATGCTTTTTAATCCATGAATTTGCATATAGCGACCGCCCTCCAACGCCCTGGAGGCGGGGCCAAATCGCCCCTCGCTCACCGATTGGACGGAACAAAAGTGGGCGTGAGTCGTTTTTGATCCGTTTTTCTGCGGAAAGTCCGCGATGCTTTTGAACACGCTGCTCGGTGCGCGCTCTACACGAGTCCAGCATCGGTGCCCACGAGTGGCGCGAGATGACGGTGATGCGATGGTGGCGAGTTGTGACGGTAAAGGTCGTGGCGGTTGTGGTGAAGCGGTGTTGTGGTTGGTGGTTGTTGTTGTGATGGCTGTTGAGACATGGTTGGTGGTGGTAATAATGGCGGTTGGTCCAAAATAAAGATAGTAAAAGAAAAACGGCTATCTTGAAGAGTCGCAGCCCTCATGAATGACATTTATTCCCTCTAGACAACGGGTTTGGGCCTAACTACACATATACTTACCGAGATATCTCACCGAAGGGACCTGAATGGTGGTTTGCAAATTTGGTCAACCACAACAATATATATATATATATATATATATATATACATATACATATACATACACATACACATACACATACACATACACATACACATACACATACACATACACATACACATACACATACACATACACATACACATACACATACACATACACATACACATACACATACACATACACATACACATACACATACACATACACATACACACGACGACATGTGAACCCATCGGGTTCCTGTTGTGACAGCGGTTGATTAAAAAAAAAAAGATAGCTCCAGCGAACTATACCGCTGAGGTTTGCATTGATCAAATTCTCCTGAAGAATTGGGGATAGATTTTTTTTATTTTTTTTTTCGTTGCCCGATTTGAACGAAACTTGATACTGCACACCACAGGAGAATTGTGAGTAAGGTGTTTCTAAAATTTTTGCGCTATCGTGTACCGTTTTGGCTGTATTTTGGGAACATACATACATATATACAAGATGAGAGGTTTAGTAATACATGTATGTATGTATATATACATACATATATGTATGTGTGTATATATATATATTTTTATATGAAGCCTGGTGGTGGCTTGGGATCCTAGGGTCCTGAGTTCAAGCCCAGTTGGCCACTGAATTAATACACCAGGAGGTTGACTCAGCCTGTCATCCTTCTGAGGTCGGCAAAATGAGTACCAGTGAACTGGTAAGGGGGACACTGTATCAGCGGCATAGCCGCATCCCAACTAATGATGCAACTCGCAGCCACAGGCTGCACTCGAGAGATGTGTATATTTCTATATATATATATATATATATATATATATATATATATATATATATATTACACATTTATAATTGCCCTCACAGCCCAGACAACTCTCATTCCCACCCTCACTTCTTCCTTCCAAATATGATTCAGAGTAAATCTCATAATTTTAAACTTACCCTGTACATTAACAAGCCCAATATATGATCTTTCCATTGGTGCTAAGAAGCAACCAAACCAGATGCGGTGTCTCCCTCTGGGAAGTCTACCTGAATGTTGGGAATAATGGCATCGTCTTTTCTACAGCAGATGTCCATTAAATAAATTGCCAACCCTGCCATGTTCACGCAAGGTAATCCTGTAAGTTTCAAAGCCCACTCACTGGCAGCGATAGTCGAAGGTTTGGGTAGAACATGCTATCTACGAACCTTCAGGCCTGGCACCATTCCATGTCCTCAGGAGTTTGCAAGACAGGGAACTTCAAGTTATGAGCTTTTTGGGCATGTTCAGAAAGTTTTCCAACTCTTTTGTTGTGCAGAGGATCACCCTTCTCGCAGGTACGTTTGCAAGTATTTTCAGCTTCTTTTAGAAAGTTTGTGGTAACAATCCTTATCTCGCACACATAATATACTTTATGTTGCCCGAACACAGCCGTTTCCTGGGGTTTGTGCACTGAGCATTCTGGTACAGATTGTGTCATTTTGAAAGTCACGAATTGCTCTGTTCGTGCACAATCTATTACCGTCAGCTGTTCCTTTCTTGTAGGAGTTTCGACTTCTTTTTCACAATATCCCATATGGTAATTTTGGGGGTGATGCAGTAATCCTTTTTTTTGTACACCTGGAGCAGGGCCACCTTTGAAGCTCTGATCATTTTCTTGGCTATCAGCTATCAAAACATTAACATTTATGTGTCCATGGTATTGGTCCATAGACCTCATTTTGTGAAAACATCAGGGATCATGAAAAGGTTGATGACACCATTTTGGGAGAAAATACTATTTTAATCACTGATTTACATTGAAAGTATATATGTGTGTACGTGCAATCGATACGTTTCCGGCCGGTGTTTATGTCTGGACGGAAGTTTGTCTCCGGACACGTGTCTTCATATGTGTCTGGACGGTGGTTATGTCCGGGCGGGGTTTGTCTCCAGACATGTCCGGATGGGAGTTTATCTCTGGATGTGTCCGGTTGGGAGTCTGTCTCCAGACATGTCCGGGCGGTGTTTATGTCCAGATGGAACTTTGTTTCCGGACGTGTCCGAGCGGTGTTTGTCTTTGGACTGTGTTTATCTCCGGACATGTCTGGGCGGTGTTTGTCTCTGGGTGGTATTTATCATATGACCAGTAGAAAATGGATTTCAGACATTATTTTGTTTCCATCTTCACTGTTATTCTCTGCAGAATCATTTTGATGAGACAGTATGAATCGTGATTGACGCTCCACCGCAAGTCTGCCTTCCCTTCCCCCCTTCCTCATTCTCCCTCCCTCCGAACTCCTCTCTCCCCCTCCCTCCTCTCCCCCCTCCTCTCTCTCTTCTCCCCTCCCTCCTCTCTCTCTTCTCCCCTCCCTCCTCTCTCTCTTCTCCCCTCCCTCCTCTCTCTCTTCTCCCCTCCCTCCTCTCTCTCTCTTCTCCCTCCCTCCTCTCTCTCTCTTCTCCCCTCCCTCCTCTCTCTCTCTTCTCCCCTCCCTCCTCTCTCTCTCTCTTCTCCTCCCTCCCTCTCTCTCTCTCTTCTCCCCTCCCTCCTCTATCTCTCTCTTCTCCCCTCCCTCCTCTATCTCTCTCTTCTCCCCTCCCTCCTCTATCTCTCTCTTCTCCCCTCCCTCCTCTATCTCTCTCTTCTCCCCTCCCTCCTCTATCTCTCTCTTCTCCCCTCCCTCCTCTATCTCTCTCTTCTCCCCTCCCTCCTCTATCTCTCTCTTCTCCCCTCCCTCCTCTATCTCTCTCTTCTCCCCTCCCTCCTCTATCTCTCTCTTCTCCCCTCCCTCCTCTATCTCTCTCTTCTCCCCTCCCTCCTCTATCTCTCTCTTCTCCCCTCCCTCCTCTATCTCTCTCTTCTCCCCTCCCTCCTCTATCTCTCTCTTCTCCCCTCCCTCCTCTATCTCTCTCTTCTCCACTCCCTCCTCTATCTCTCTCTTCTCCCCTCCCTCCTCTCTCTCTTTTCTCCCCTCCCTCCTCTCTCTCTTCTCCCCTCCCTCCTCTCTCTCTTCTCCCCTCCCTCCTCTCTCTCTCTTCTCCCCTCCCTCCTCTCTCTCTCTTCTCCCTCCCTCCTCTCTCTCTCTTCTCCCCTCCCTCCTCTCTCTCTCTTCTCCCCTCCCTCCTCTCTCTCTCTTCTCCCCTCCCTCCTCTCTCTCTCTTCTCCCCTCCCTCCTCTCTCTCTCTCTTCTCCCCTCCCTCCTCTCTCTCTCTCTTCTCCCCTCCCTCCTCTCTCTCTTCTCCCCTCCCTCCTCTATCTCTCTCTTCTCCCCTCCCTCCTCTATCTCTCTCTTCTCCCCTCCCTCCTCTATCTCTCTCTTCTCCCCTCCCTCCTCTATCTCTCTCTTCTCCCCTCCCTCCTCTATCTCTCTCTTCTCCCCTCCCTCCTCTATCTCTCTCTTCTCCCTCCCTCCTCTATCTCTCTCTTCTCCCCTCCCTCCTCTATCTCTCTCTTCTCCCCTCCCTCCTCTATCTCTCTCTTCTCCCCTCCCTCCTCTATCTCTCTCTTCTCCCCTCCCTCCTCTATCTCTCTCTTCTCCCCTCCCTCCTCTCTCTCTTCTCCCCTCCCTCCTCTCTCTCTTCTCCCCTCCCTCCTCTCTCTCTTCTCCCCTCCCTCCTCTCTCTCTTCTCCCCTCCCTCCTCTCTCTTTCCCCCTCAATCATCCCCCACCCATCTCTATCTCCCACCTCTTTTTTTTTTTTTTTCCCCCCCAACCTCAGTGTTCCCATCAGCAAAGTGATGGGTGGTATTTGCTAATCTAATATATAAAGGTCTTTCCAACCAGTGACTGACTCAATGATTCACTTACTGATATGAAAGATCGGTACCTTCCGGGTGATGTTGAAAGCTGAAGTTTTGTGTGCCGATGGACATCAAAGCCGGAACACTGGAAAAATTCACAGAATTGTCGAACAACATCCATAAATGAAAGTATAAACAAACTGGCGGGGTGTGCTTACACATTGTGTAAGCGTATGAACCGTGCTTCCCCATCGTCTCGGGTCACTCAACTGCGTTTGATTTTTCATTTATATATTTTCTTTCTTTTTTTTCATTTATTTACGGATGTTGTCCACCAATGCTGTGATTTTTTTTTCCTAGGGTATTGCCTTTGATGGTCGGCACACAACATTACCGTGCCTCCCCATTGTCTCGGGTCACTCGCCTGCACTTTTTTCATATATATGTAAAGAAACTAATAAAACATGAAATACATTGATAAACTAATATAGAAATAACATGTAGGCCTCGGGTCCAAAAAGATCCCTGTTGGGAGGATTAGGCTGGGGTAAGATTTTAGTGTCTTGAGTTCTGAGTCCCTGTTCGTGCCGTTGAAATAACATCAGGTTAGTTGACTCATCCTGTCATCCTTCTGAGGTCGGCAAAATGAGTACCAGCTTACCGGTAATTGTTACGCACATCCTCCGAGCACCAACGCGAGTGCACCAGTTACCTGGAGGGAGGCACCATGGAGAAAAGCTTTCTGCACAATTTGTCCCATCTGTTGTTTAACAGGTGAAACCAACATACAGCATGAAATAGAAGGATATTTAATAAGCACTTCATTAATCTGTACTGTCTGCTTTTAAAAGCATCTCATGATAATGATTTTCAAAGAAACACTCAATGATTTAAAAACTCCCTAACGTACAATACACATTTTCTTGCTTTCAATGCTGCTTTAAATTAACTCACGACTTTCAAGTCAGCAACTTTTCACAGGAACCCAGTTCTTTAAATAAAACTCCAGCAGGATACAAATTGATGTTTAAGTCGGTTGTGAACACGTTTGAAGCGGCCTAGCTCTGTTGAGTGCGCACAGGTTGAAGTCTGACCAGGCAGTCGCGATGCAAGTCCCTGGAGGGTGATCTTGGTATCACCGAAGCAAGCAGATGAGTCCGAGTCCACTACTCGCCTTTTAGGATCACAACAGATCAGCTGCTGAAGAGTGAGGATGCAGAACAGGCTCTTTGCCTTCTCGATGCAACCAGAGAGGAAATGCCTGCTTGGATGTCGTCTCCGAGACACCAGCAAGGCAGTAAGTTCTTTGGGAACCCAACCGGCCAGCAGATTAGATCAACCAGCATCCGCAAAGGTGCAGCTGCTTCTTCAGTCAAAGCTTTGGAGTTGCAGGACCAGTCATGGTCCTGTAGCATGTAGCACTCTCAATACCCTCTTTGCTGTTTGAACCCGGTTTTGAATTTATATCAGCTGCAGGAAGTGCTGCAACATGCAGCTGTTCCTTCTCACACTGGTCCCATCATTTCCTAATTTGCGAAGCTCTTTGCCTGTTCTTTTCTGTGTCTGACACAAGGTCACTTTGAAGCCTGGTGTCAAGGTGCTTTTATCTTGTTGTCTCTTGCTGAGCTTGTGCATTGTTTGGAGAAACGTGTCCCATAATAACTCTTTCTTCCAGTCTGTTTTTCTTTCATGTGGGAGTCTAGTTTGGACACGTTAGTCTAAACGCTGCAATGCTCAAATTTACTCTTTCAAGTCACTTGGACATTAGCCCCCACCTACTTTTTCTTATCAGTAACCTTGACGGTCCCTTACTCAGCCCAGCCCCACACATGCAGCTTGCTGACTGTTTTATACATACAGTGCAAACTTATTTAATTTCAGTTTCCTTTTACCACATTTCAAATTTAACATTTACAATTATGTGATATGTATTATTGATCCGTAACAGCCATTTGAGTATCCTGCGTCAGAGTAGCAACCCGTCCAAGACTGTCCTCCTTAGACAAAATGAAATTGCCTCGGCAGCCCGATGTACCTCGCACCGTGAAAGGAATGGTTTACCTGCACATGATAATGTAATATGTATAGCAAAAATAAAACTTTTTCAATTCCTGAATTTACTTTATGTATTTAAAGGTAACTGTCTTGTTAAGTTGACTTCAACAGAAATTTAAATGATTGCCTACCTATATTGTACACTTCTAACTTCCCACAAATATTTAATAGGGAATAGCACTACAAAAGTGAAAATAAAAACAATGTCACCCGCAGGGTGATCCGTATCTTGCCAAAAGGTGACCACATGTGACTTCTTTAAGGTCACACTGAGGTGAACAGAGCTGCTATCCACCAGGAGCGACTCCTTGAGGAATATCTGCCTACGAGAGATTCCGATGAGAATTGTTCTACAGAGTAACCATGAAAAATATGCGTTTGCCTCATAACGTCACCAAATGACGTCATAATGTCTCAAGCTTGACATATCTAGAAAGCACTCATCGAGGTGTTCAATTTGAGGTACTACACGATATGGTTCCTAAAACTTGAAAATTTGACCTTGGGGTCAAATATGTTTGACCTCAGGTGCTAACCATTAAGGTCAAGGTCAATCGCCACCAAAAATTAATCAGCTGAGCGCCAGACCATGAACTATATTCCCATGAAGTTTGAAGACGATCCGATCAAAATTACTCAAAAAATAAGGGTTTCGTCGACGCCCCTGATTTGCGACAGTGACCTTGACCTTTGACCTTGACCTTCAAAATTTTGTGCACTGAAAGGGACCTCTATAGGCCTCTGATATGCGAAGTTACAAAAATTTCCAATGATAACTGTGCTGTGCAGAATTTTTTATGCATGATTACAAACAAACAAAAACAAAAAAAAAAACATACAAGCTGACTAACATATCTTGCAAAAACTTCGTTTTGGCAAGATAATAACCCAAACTTTTGCACAGTACTCTCTATTATATTGTTACGTAGAAAGGAAGGGAGGGTGGGGGTGGAGAAATTCCAAAGATAGATCGTTTTAATGATAATATGGACCGTGTGATGGCGTCGGTTAGATTTGCTCTTTATGGATTATGGAGCCAGTGCACTGACTTGAATGATTGTCAGCTGCCGACTTGATTTGTTTTCATTAGAGTGCAGACCACAAGTTTTGGTACACCAAAGGAAGCAACTTTCTCAGCTTTCAAATGACAGAAATGATTCCCAACTAGCATAACCTGCGCTCTGCGTGACATGTTGGGGTGGGTGTGTTTGAGAAAGGAACTGATGCAGAGTATCAGTAGTAATTTTAATTTAATGCAGTAAGTGGAATACGATTTCACTGTTTCAGAACCATTTTATTTACTTTTTTGTACCATGCACCTCATATGGTCTTTGAGATAATGTAAGCCGAATATCACGTTACTCAAGCGCAGAACAAAGTCAAAGATAGCGCGACACGAAACCACAAACTCGGAAATAATATACAAGATGTAAATCAGACAATTCTCGTTGTTAGGAAGTGGATTTTGTCAACTGAGCTGATAAAGAGTATGTTGACCACCATCGGAGGTGAGGTGTACCTGCCAATTTGATCGCTATCCCTTCATCAAGCACAATTGTGGTTGTTAGTTTGACCAGCTTCACAACAGAAACTCCCTTTTATTCAGTTCTCATTATTGCATGCATGTTTTTCACTCATTAGATCATGTGTTGCAGGCATTTGAGAAAAACATCAATTTGCCTGGTTACTCAAAGTGGATTTCATTGAGTGATTTACCCACAATTTAAGTGTTTTTACGAATAATTAAATTCCCGCATAACTACATGTGTGTGTGTATATATGTATATATATATATATATATATATATATATATATATATATATATATATATATATATATATATATATATATATATATTTCTTGGTTGTATATGTATGACTTCCAGATTACTATCTACTCCAAAAAAACGACATGCTCAAGCCTTTGACAACACCAAGATGAATGTTTGTTGTGGGATACGATTCACTTAAAAATCAAACCGTGAAGTGAAATCACAAGCGACAAGAATACGACCACTACCCTATGCTACCACTCCACTGAAGTTTGTGACAAACTGTCAGTTGTGATATCTTTGGGATCCTCACTTATGGCCACCTGTGATTGGTTAATTCGCTCAGTGATGCATGGTGCAGAACTCAGTGAAACAATAGCATGTTTCTTTAACAATTGGCCACACATTTCATTACACGGAGCTGATCCAAAATTGAATGTGCTTGTTCTTGTCACCTTCCCAACTCGTCAACCAAGTTTTGCCATAACTCGTCCACAGCGTTTTGATAGATGTGCTATATATAATTTTTAGCCATATCTCTCAATGGTGAAGAATAACTTTTAAAGTTCTTTCTGATTTGGATCCGGATCTTTACCAAAATTGAATCAGTTTATCCTTATCGGACACCCAACCTGTCCATCAAGTTTCGTTTGAATCTGCCCGTAGCCTTTTTGAGATATCCTGCTCACAGACAAACAAACAGACTGGGGTGAAAACAAAACCTCCATCCACCTCACAGAAGAAATTATAAAGACTTTACCTATTTTACTAATATAATGAAATTATAATGTTTAGAAAATGTATCATTTGATTCACAAAACTGAGTTATTATGTTTCATAAAGCTACTCGTATTGCAAGTAACATGAAATGGCAAGCGGATTTATTAATTTTCTTGACAATATCGAAGCTCATGGAAGGGTGAAGTGATAGAGGGTAAAAAACTTGCAGTAGGGCAGCAGGCCAAGTTTTGGACAAAATAAGCAAGGGAATGAACAATCAGGAAAAGAGAAAGGAAGAAGACCCCACAACCTGCAAGTAAGAGGGTTAGGTTCGGAAGGTGATTAATGGTGGTAATAAATATTCTGGGTAAACAACATTTATGACTTAAAACCAACATAAAATACTGCTTTTTTTTGTACATACTGTATATAGTCAAGGCTTGTGGAAGAGTGAGAACACTGAACAGATCAGGATGCAACAGAACAAATGAGGATGAGCAGTGATTTTAGATTTTGGATGTTTCACCAGAAGGGGGTTGATGGTGGACTGCATGCACCCTGCAAGAACCTGTAGGGGAGAAACTTTTGTTCATGTCGTGCTTTAAAACTCCCCTTTTCACAATTCCCTGGTAAACATTACTGGTCCTTGAGTGGATCACATATTTTACAGTATCACAGTTACAACTTATTCCATACTACTCCCCTTTCAGGGAGACCATTCCAATAAATGGAATGATCTCTCTGGAAAGGTAGTAGCAGCAGAAACAGTAGATGAGTTTGAATTGGAATTGAATCAGTACATAGAAGGGTTGAGCCAGATGTTGGCATGACTTTTAGGTAGCTCGAATATGGATGTGTGATTGTGTGCATCTGTGCAGCGTATCATGTCTGTAGGGGTCTCGTTAAGGGTGTGTGGTTGTTGTGTGTTTCTCACCCAAGAACCGCTTTTGCCCAACCCCCACATCCCCTGAAAATAAATTAAAAAGAAAACAAAAAACATTCCTATTTTATTTTTTTATTAATACTTAATACTTGATAAAAATTGGGAACTGAGCAATTTCCAAGCCAAATGCCTTGTGTTTGGGTCCGTCATTTGGTTTGAGATCCTGCAGAATCTGCACCTTATAGGCATAAAGCTTCATTCTTTTATACAAAATCCTGTGCACAGTGGTGGTTGGTTGTCCCAGGTCTCTGGATGCACATCAAATTGATTTTCTGGGACTTTGTTGAAATGATTCACGCACTCGTGCTTGGTTAGCCAGGACTTTCCTGTTTCTGACAACTTCCAGTCTCTCTGAAACTAGTCCACGATGGCGGATTCCTTCCATACCATACCTTGTACGGAAATTACGCTCACCTTGCGTGTCGAATCTCGTCTCGATGAACCATTTGACGCATTGAGCTTTCTCCTGTGGAGTCTCCATTTTCTTTTAAATTTAACCACCACACCTGAAAATAAGGAAAACATTATGAGTTTCTGTATCATATAAAACAAAGGGGATCGTTGTATCATTTGTGGTACTAAATATATTAACAATCAAAGTTGTCCAAGTCTTTTTGGAATGTCCTGCGCAAAGTTTTGTCAGTGGTTGGAGACTAAATTGATCTGACTTTTTCTTAAAAGGGGGATTCTTCATTGTGAGATTAAGTACATGTGAGTGTTATTTATGCTTGGCCTTCGTTTATCTTGGCCAAATGTGCGTATTTCATTTGTCACTCATTTTGGGCACTTAAATTGTGTCATTTTAAAACTTGATGTGATGGTAGATTATATCTGGTGATGATGTCACAGCCGACACATTTTTGCAGGGTTCCGGCCATCAAAATTTGCCATGACACGGCTGGAGATAATGGGCTTTTTACACTGAGATGGGGTGATTCCAGTTTGGTGTGACTCATTGATTATGTCACATAAGGGTCATTCCATGTCAAATCATCAAATAATCTGCCGTCATCTATCAGATTTTTGTAAAACTTTGGGAACCAATTGGGACCCATGAAAAACAGCAAGAACTCAAATATTTTTGCTAACAGCCTCTTAATTAGTGAGATACAGACTAACGAACTTTGGACTAATTCGCACGACGTCGCGAATTCAAATGGCCATATCTCTAAAAGTATAACACCTAGAGAGCTGGTTTTGGTGTAATTTTAAAGGTATTTTCATGCCCTATGAATTTGTCTGGGCAACATTTTCCTACCTCCAACCACAAAAAAAGTTATCACAAAATATAAACTTCAATCGTGAATCCCCAAAAAATGTATCCTTCAAATTTCCTCAAATTCATCCCAGAGGTACCTTATGATGTCAAGAAGCTTCCACATAAGTTTTGTGATGGGCACTCCAATAGTTTCTGAGATATGAGCAATAATGTACATGTACGTTTGGCATATAGGTTCGAAAATCAGCATTTGTAATGTATTATACAATCATTCTAACCGAGCCATGACAGGGAACACAGGGAACGACCATCAATTGCTTTGAAGTATCATATACTTTCATTTTCAACTGGGCCTGAGGGGAAGAAACAAGTGCTGCTGTTGCTACATTGAAGAGGAAATTGAAAGCCTAAGTCAGGTTAGTGAACACTGTGTACTTGAACTCACTTATGGATTGTATAATACATTAATTACAAATGCTGATTTTCGAACCTATATGCCATACGTACATGTACATTATTGCTCATATCTCAGAAACTATTGGAGTGCCCATCACAAAATTTATGTGGAAGCTTCATGACATCATAAGGTACCTCTGGGATGAATTTGAGGAAATTTGAAGGATACATTTTTTGGGGATTCATGATTGAAGTTTATATTTTGTGATAACTTTTTTGTGGTTGGAGGTAGGAAAATGTTGTCCAGACAAATTCATAGGGCATGAAAATACCGTTAAAATAACACCAAAACCAGCTCTCTAGGTGTTATACTTTTAGAGATATGGCCATTTGAATTCGCGACGTCGTGCTAATTAGTCCAAAGTTAGTTAGTCTGTATCTCACTAATTAAGAGGCTGTTAGCAAAAATATTTGAGTTCTTGCCGTTTTTCATGGGTCTCAATTGGTTCCCAAAGTTTTACAAAAATCTGAGAGATGACGGCAGATTCTTTGATGATTTGACATGGAATGACCCATAAAGGAGTTGAGAGTTCAAGAGCAAACTCACAATTAAACTTAACTGGCATACCATCAGGTCCATTGGATTTACCAGGCTTTATCCACTCGCGTTCCATGTAAACTTGCCAGGGCAAAACAGTTCTGGTGGGGAAGGGGATGGTAAGCTGAATCTGTCAAGATTCGGGATATCATTATTGACATCTACAAAATGGAAGTTAACGTTATCAACAATCCTGGCTTTATCTGATCCTGGAATTCCCTGAATAGTGATTGTAATTTCTGGTTTTTATGTTGCATAGAGAGATTTTTGCGTTTCAACTTTCAACACCTTTTTTTGTATACTTGACCATGGCTTGTAAAAGAGCTACAAAATTTAACTTCAGGATGCAACATAAAAGCAACAGCAGAGAGAGGAGAAAACACCAACTGCAGGGTTGAAGGACAAAATAGGGGGAGATGGATAAATAATGGGTATGGGGATGAATGAGGGGTAGGGGAGGATGCATAGGGTGATGGGCAAGATGGATACAGAACCAAACTCTCAGGAAGGAAAAACTGGGAATTTGGAAGGAAAATTATTACCCGAGTCGGCTTTGGGGTTGGGGGAGGGCATTAGTATGGGTAAAAAGATCATGATTTTGGATCTTCGATGGTGTTGGGGTTCGGAAGTAATCCATGGTTTATTGTTTGCATGTTTTGTGACTGTTTTCACAGGAAAATGTTCGTTTATGCTTATTAATTTATTATTTGTTCGTATGCAGCTTGTGGCTGCTTGGCTGTACCATTTTCTCAGGATGTGGCTGTGCTGCTGATGCCCTGTTATCAGTTTTTTTTTTCATTCTCTGTACTCATTTTGCTGACCTCGGAAGGATGACAGGCTGAGTCAACCCTACCTGGTGTTAATTAAATGGCCAGACATGTGCTTGAACTCAAGACTTGTCGAGGCTTGTTTCAGAGATAACACAAAGAAGAGAGGAGACAAGAGGAGGTGAGAGAGGGAAGCACAAAAACAGTAGGGAACAGGGACATCACGATATATATGGAAGAGCGAGGGATGAGGTGGGGTACACAGGAAAAACAAGATGAACACTGCAGGGATTTTCAGTAAGGAAAACAGAGAATATGAAGGAGGTGGTTTGGGGTGGGTTAGCGGGGGTAAAAGGATCTTGGTTTTGGATGGGGTAGGATAAGAATTAAGAGATGGTGGTGAACAGCTGTTTTGAAGACCTGGAGGGAAGAGTGGGTTGAAGAGAGTGTGGGAGTTTGTTCCAGAGGCAGGAAAAAAGAAGGAATGAAAGAGTGAAGGTGAGCAGTAATTCTTGATTTTGGCAGTTTCTCCAGATGGGTGTTGCTGGCAAACCATGAGTGAAATATTAGGGGGACAGATCACAGACGGAGCAGAGCATGCAAAGCCAGAGAGGAGATGATAGAAGAGAGAAAGACCATTGATCTGTCTGCGGTGAGAGAGTGAAAGACAAAAAGACTCAGCTTCATCACGGGAGATACCAAAGATCCTAAAAGCCTTGGTTTCCACAGCATGAAGTCAAGCTCGGTGTGAAGCAGGAGCACCAGTCCAGAGGAGAACAGTACTCTATCAGGCTGCAGCTGAAAGCTTTGAAAGCGGTTAAGATCTCAGGTGTGTCAATGAAGGACTTTGCACGATGTAGGATGGCCAGTCGGTTACTGGCTTTGGAGTCCAGTTGGGAAATGTGGCTTTCCCAGGAAAGATCAATGCAGATAGTTTGACCCAAAAGCTTGAGACAGAACTTCAAGAGGATTGTTGAGAAAATAGAAAGGGCAGGGGGGGGTTCCAGCCGGACTTTTTGGAGAGACATAGTGAGAGTGTGATATTTGTCAGGATTGAAAGATATGTTCCACGTGTTAGATCAGCTTGTGATTTTATCCAGATCTGCAGAGAATGAAGAGGCTGCTGTTTGCCGATCTGATGGATGACAGATGGTACGGCAGAGGACGGAGTCATCAGTAAAAAGATAAAGAGGATTTTCCAGAGATCCGGAGAGATTGATGAAGATTTGAAAAGCACAGGACCCAGAACGCTGCCCTGAGGATCTCCAGCCTGGACAGGAAGAGGAAATGAGAGAATGCCATTGAGAGCCACGCGTTGACTACGACAGGAGAGGAAGTTTGCGAGCCATGAGTGGAGATTGCCTTGGATACCATAAGAAGAGAGTTTGGTGAGCAGTGTGGGAGAATTTAATAAAATTGACCACATTTTCCCTTTGTGGTTTCACTTGTCAACACGTTTGTCCAACTCTGTCATTTTATCCAGTCAGAAAACTAATGGATTGCTGACCTTCATTGGGCAAATTGTTCTCTTTTTTTTTTTTTTTTTTTTTTTTTTAAATCACATTCAAATGGGGGCCGTTGGAGTGTGAGAGTTAAGTTGGTTCTGGAAGTTGAGGAAGTTTATAGAGAGGGAGATCCACATAGGAGGTGGATTCCCAAGGCTTGGGTGCCAAATTAGGCAGTTTAGTGGTTCCAGACCACTGCATTGTGAACTCCACCTTGACCTCATGGTGATTAGGTTTGAGGAGTGCCGGATTAAGCCTCGGCTGGCCCAAAGGCACATTTTGAAATTTTAGAGAATGGCCTGAAAAATTTAAATTCGATCTCGGGCTCATGGAAATGGACCCCAGACAAGAGATGAACTGATTCAAGAACAAAATATTTAATACAAAAAAAGACAAATATTTAATGTGAAAATAATTTTTGGCCCAAATTTTTGGCTGGCCCTCAGGCACATGCCTTGTCTGCCTAATGGTTAATCTGGCACTGGGTTTGAGGTTCACAATGACATTTGAGAATATCTGTTAAAATATTGTCCAGAATGGCATCACCACTTGGTTGGATTTGTTTACTACTTGTTGCATCCCAACATGAGAACACAATGCCGTTATATTACCCGAGTCGATTTGCAGCAAGCAAAAATATTTTTCCTCTTTTTTTTTTTTTTTTTGGCTATTTTTAGTCTATTTTTGATATGTCAGTGCTATTTATAAACTAATTTTTTCTCAGAAATAGCAAAAAGATAGATTTCCTTTCCTATTTTGGAGATTCGGTGGTTGCAGTGCTATTTTTTTTTCGCTCAGCCTGTCATCTTTCCAACGTCAGCAAAATGACCACCAGTGTGGCACAGCACAGCACAGCACTCTGATATCCCACACCAGAGGGGCACAGCATCAGTGTCACAGCTGCGCTTCCAATAAATGATAGCTACCTTGCAACCAAGCTGCCATACACCAGAACAGAACCTGTTTTTTTAGGTCATCTCTATCATCTCAGTAGAGATGACCTAATAACCCCAGTCTCGAAGTCCGTCTGTCCGTCCGTCCGTCCGTCCACAATCAAACCGAGTGGAGACAAATAACCAATAGTGGAATGGATAGAGGTCGATGAGACATGCACAACGATATAACTTTCAAGGTCGTCCAAGGTCGAGGTCAACGTCATGAGGCTGTCAAAGTTGCGAAAATCGTCGATTTCAAATCGTATCTCCTCTCTTATTTATCAAGAGAGATCAAATGTTATTAGTGATTCAGATACTATGAACTACTATCTAGAACAACACGAGCCATTTTTTTTTGAAATTTGCTCTGGTTCCGATTTTATAGCCCTTCAAATTTCGCTCTGATTCCCCGTATGGGCCGTTCATAAAGTACGTACATACAAAAAAAAAGTATTAAAAAATTAAGAACCGGAACTCTGAGACAAATATTACATTTGAAGCTTTTGTCAGATTTAACTAAAACAATGGAACACAAGTTTATATGCACACTTACTTTCATTTATGACATTAACATTGTTTTTAATGTCAATTTGTACTTTTATTTTCATAAATGACGTGCTGTGATATTAAAAGAAAAAGATAAATTACACCGCTAGGGACTGCATTGTCATGGCTTACAAACATCGATTCGTAAGGAACTGCTGGCTTTACAAGCGATTAGAGATGTATGAGGGGGGTGGTCGGGTGGTTTTGAAACCCAGAAGTAGAGCGTACATACTTTATGAACTGCCCCTATTCCAGTCTGTCACAGAGTTACTTTCGACCTCTGGCAGAGATGACCGGCACTCCCTCTTGGGGGTATTTTTTTCAATTTATTTTTGTTCCAAAACTGGATATATTTTTTTTTAATTTCTTCAATATTTTTTGTTCCTAAACTCCCTTTCCGATTTAAAAAAAAACAAAAAAAATAAAAATAAAAATACGCCGAAACCCTGTCACAGATGGATTCCGTTCCATGAGCCCAATATGACAACCAGTGGCGGCTCTTGTAAGAGCCGGATCCCAGTCGATGTACTCCATGGCCTTACCTAATGAGGCCTACAAAACGTCCTTGTACACGACATTTTTGGTGTACACTACTTGTGAAGAAGTCCCCTGATTTGTGCACGTGTCTACTTTGACTTACAAACACCGTGTAAAAACTTCTCATGTCACAGTACCGAGAAAAACGTGACGCGACCGCTAGGAGGAGCACAAAATTGGTCCTTCAGTATTAATATATAGATAATAATAATAAATTCTCCTATTTTTTCCAATCTTTTTTGTTCCAAAACTCATTATTTGAAATATATTTTTTCATATGGAATAAAATAATAAAAAAAACAAATTTGTATTTTTTTTCCAATTTTTGTCTCATATTTTTTTCCTTTTTAAAAATTTTTTTGACTAGGGTATGCCTGTTAAGATCACAAAGTGTAATACATCTGGCATCTACTGTGTTTATGCATCTTTGTCTGATATTGTCTGTGGAATTGGATGAGTTCATCTTCCATGTTCGTTTGCTGGAGATAAGTACAGGGTAGCAATGAAGATTGAAGACACAGAGAGCAACTGTTTTGGTCTAAGTTGAAACCATATTACTTCGTGATCGCACAAACTGGGTAGAAAATCAACGAATTTCGGTACCAAGCTCGATTTCACATATACTGTACTGTTTTGTGATGCCATCCCCTCTTAAGTGGTCTCTGAATCCCATGAAAGCTGAATATCCCTCAACTGCATATGAGCTTTCAGGTTGGTCAACTTTGAACCATGACTCTGTCACAACACATACATTGTGATTGAGGTCTCTGACGTAGGCTGCAAGTTCATCCAATTTGTTGTTAAATGAACGTGGATTACATAGATACATTGAAGGAAATGTAATTTTTTGTCTATTCCTTTTCACTTGAACAACATTTGAGACAAAATGATCTCATGTTCAGAATGGGTCTAGTGATCACTTCTTCATGAAATACCACTTCAATTGGCTGTCGATATTCAATCCTTCACTGTTACTGTGATGTCTCTAAATACCATGTTCACTAACAACAGTATTTACATAAATAGGCAGAGAATAATGTATCGAGTCACACAACCTAAACCACTTGTCATATAATCTTTGTGGACAGTAAGCCCGAACCCTCCTGCCATTGGTCCTCTGTGGCAGTCCGAGTCAGACCTGGCAATTGTTTGCGAACAGTCTCCTCAATACCAGAACGTTTCATAAATGAAAGGATATCAACTTCATGGGTACTTGAATCCCCATCCTCCTAACACGAACTTAAAGACAAAGGACAAACCGATGACAAATATACAAAGGTACTCTTCCGGTCAAAAGTTTCAGAACACCCCCATTTTTCAGTTTTTACTGAAATTTAAGCAGTTCAAGTCCAGTGAATAACCTGAAATGGTACAAAGCTAAAGGCCCGGTCACACCTTGAGGTTTTAGCCAGCAATGGCAACATATTAAAATGTATGTAAAACGCTGGCTTACGTTGAACTTTTGATGTTTTTTAAAAAAGATTTGGACGTATTCATAGTGACTTGGTCTTATGTATAACGCATTGGTAACGGACACAGAAGGTTTCGTTGTGTTATAGATAACTTATACCAACGAGTGCTGAACCTGTTGTCGGCCTACACAACCGATGCCCAACGATAGTCTAACTTAGGCATAGCGCGTTGCACGCATCGCCGACGATGTCGTGTCGTAGCCTATTAAAAGGCTGATGCACAACGATTCAAATCATAACTGCCGTAGAAATGGAAGGGTCAAAATCGCGGTCACACCTTGGCGATCTTGCCAGCGTATGCCGACGTAACAAAAAGTGTGTCTAAAACGTTGGGGCACGTCGAATACGGTATGAGTAAGTTTGGTATGCGCGAGTAGAACGCTAAATACGCTATCATAAGTCGTAGTAAGTAGAGTACGTCAAGAAATTTTGAACATGTTCAAAATTTTACGACGTACTCGGCGTATGACACACGTTCCGCATGCGATGGGGATAAGTTTTACACACGATATATGGACGCTTACACACGTCCACAAACGCTACTTATAAGCTACTCATAAGTCGAAACACGTCACGGTAATGTCTTTTTTACGCGAAACTTATTTCTAACTTATGTTTGACGTGCTTTGAACCAATTCTTTACGTAGTCCCAACACACATCGACGTATGTAGACGTATTCCAATGACGTCTTCCGGTCGACAAAAAAAAAAAATGAATGTGTTTCTAGCTTACAACTGCCATATAAAGACGTGTTCCCAGCGGTTTTGGGAATTGGTATATAAAAATGGTGTTCATAAAAGGGGAACCCAACAGTGTTTTCGAGTTCCTTTTTGAGTCGATGTCCATGTCAGCAGTAACAGTATCAGTATCAGTATTACTATTAGTATTAGTAGTAGTTTGTTCATGTTGGCAGTAGTAGGTGGGTGTGAGGGGGAGGGTGTGGGTTATGATGGATCGTCCTTGCGTCTGCGTGTCCACGGGTAGGTTCATAGGCTGCCACTCAACGATTTAAATGGCTGCATCTCCACTATTGAAAGTAGACGCTTGCGCTCAACAATTGGATTTTTTTTACACTCAACGACTTTTAAACGGTACCACTCAGCCATTTTCATTGTTTACAATGAACGATTTAAATTGCTGTCACTCGCCTTTGTTTTTTTTTTTGTTTTTTTTGACGCTGGGGTTTGGAAATTTGAAGCGTTTCTTCTGAACGTGTTAAAACGCTCAAACTCGACTATTTTAAATAGACGCTGCCGATGGACAATTGGAATCATAGCCAAGCTAGACATCGAAGTGTGAACATCCTCGTCATGCCGAAGAAAAGTTTGAAGAATGCTGCAAATAAGTGTCCTGGCCGTGGCCGTGGACGCTGACGCAAGGACGATCCATTATACCGACGTCTTTCAGCCTATGAGTAACTTAAAAGTAACGTCTGTCGACGTGTGGCAACGATCGCGTAACGTGCCAACAACAGGTTAATCATAGGTTAGAAATAAGTTTCGGGTACGCTAAACATTACCTCAGCGTGTCTCAACTTATGATTAACTTACAAGTAGCATGTGTTGACGTCTGTCAACGATCGCAGACCGTGCCTACAACTTGTGGCCAGCGTAGCGGAACGTGTGAGTCATACGCCGGCATACGTCGTGAAATTTCAAGCATGAAAAAATTTGAGGACAACCGAAAAGTACAACGTTTAAAGCCAACGTACAACGACGTATGGCAACGTACTACGACGTATGCCAGCGTGCTCTCAATGTTATCAAAACTTACCCATAACGTATTCAACGTGTGCCAGCGTTTTAGAAAAAAAATTCAAAAATCGGCATACGTTGGCTAAAACGTCAAGGTGTGACAGGGCCTTAAGCAGTAAACTGCCAGAGGTTAAAAAAAAAGTTTAGGTGACCAAAAACTGAAAAATAATGTGAATTTCAGAGTTGTTAAAAAGGCCCTTTTCAGGGAACAAGTAATGGGTTAACAACTGCAGCTGTTCTGCAGCAATGGAAGTAAATTAAGCCTTGAAAGTTGATGCAAACAATTCCTACAGGTGTCCCAACTTTTGTTGATTAGTTACAAACCCTCTGTCTGTATAAAAGCAGTGTTGGAACAGACTGTGTTGCTACTCCCTCTGAAAGAAGTAGTATATTGCTATCATAATGGTGAGAAAAAGACAATTGACAAAGGAAGACGGACAGACAGACCATTATAACCCTTAAAAGTGTTGGTCTTTCCTTCAGAGAAATTGCAAAGTAAGCCTAGGTGTCAGTGAGTACAGTTTCCTACACCATCAAAAGGCACTTGGAAACTGGAGGAAACTCTGACAGGAAGAGGTCTGGCAGACCCAAAGCCACAATACAATCAGAAGACTAGTTTCTGAGAGTCAACAGCTTGCGTGATCAGTGGCTCACAGGACAGCAGCTTCAAGCACAGCTTAACACTGGTCGAAGTAAGGAAGTCTCAGTTTCAACTGTGAAGAGAAGACTTTGAGTTGCAGATTTGACAGGTCGAGTGACAGTAAGACAGCCATTGCTAAGATGGCATAATAAGAAAAAGAGGCTTGCCTGGGCCATGAAGCACCGCCAGTGGACTACTGAAAACAGGAAGGTCTTTTGAATCAAAATTTGAAATCTTCGGTTCATCACGCAGGGTTTTTGTACGCTATCAAGTAGGCGAAAGGATGGTTCTTCAGTGTGTGACACCAACTGTCAAACGTGGAGGAGGAAGTGTGATGATCTGGGGCTCTTTTGCTGGATTCAGTCAGCGACTTGCACAGAGTTTCTGGCACCCTGAACCAAAATGGCTACCATAGCATTTTGCAGCACCATACAATACCCTCTGTTCTTTGCCGAGTTGGTCAGGGGTTCATCCTACAGCAAGATAACGACCCAAAATGTACCTCCAGGCTATGTCAGAACTACCTTAGAAGAATAGAATAAGACGGTAGGTTTCAAATCATGGAATGGCCAGCATAGTCTCCAGACTTAAACCCCATCGAGCTGGTTTGAGATGAACTGGGTTATTACAGAAGGGTGAAAACAAAGCAACCAACAAGTGCAACACATTTGTGGGAACTTCTGAAATAGTGTTGGGAAGAACTTCCTGAACAATGTTTGATTTCCATTGTAGAAAGAATGCCACGAGTATGTTCAGCTGTTCTATCTGCAAAAGGTGGCTCCTTTGATGAGTCAAAAATTTAGATTAAAATTTTTTCAACAAAACGATTCCATGATTTCAATTTTATCTGCAATTGTTTATTTGTTCTATGCTTTAATTTCAGAGTACATTGAAGCATTAAACAGCTTAAATTTCAGTAAAAACTGGAAAAATGGGGGTGTTCTAAAACTTTTGACCGATCGAGTATGCAAAAGGACTCAAGAGAGACAGAGATCAAACATTGCCCTGATGGGAGCCTCGATGCTAAACTTCCTTTGTGTTCATTGACTCAGATGCGCACCATACAGCTTTATACACTTTGACCACATCCTATTATTGTAGACTGCAGCATTATGAAATCTCCATCAATAAATAAACAAAATCTGCGTTAATATGTATGGACTAGTATCAAAGGCTAGTCATAGTCTAGGTATTCTCAATCAGGCAGAGACAGTTATGAGCTGCATCAAATTCATCACAGTGTACAAGTCTTTCATGCAGAGCACCATGGAGCATGGCTACCCATGCTGGGCTTGTGCTCCTGCTTTTCACCTTGCTCCTCTTGAGATGGTCAAAAATAAGGCTTGCTGCACCATTGGGATCTCAACACAGGAGGTGGATTCCCAAGGACTGTCCCTCTCTCATGAGCGGCAGGTTGGTGGGCTCTATTTTATACAAGCTTACAACTGCCCTTGCTCATCCTGCACTGTTATAACTTGGCCATCCTGAAGCCAGGCCAGGTCACACACATTTATTTTTCTTTACAGAAGCAATGCTCATGGAAGAGCAAAATAGATCTGACAATAGGACAAACTTCAAGGAAATGAACAAACAGGAAAAGAGGAGCAGAGGAAACACTGAAACTATCAAGTAAAATGATTGGATTAGGAATGGTTATTTTCCCAGGCAAAATTTTTACAGTTAGAACTATAGTGTATGAGAGTAGTACTCTTGCATACTATAGTTGGTAACAGGTCCTACTACAGGAAATAAGTCTGCAGAGAATTACAACAGGAAATCTATTCTATTTTTGCCTGGGTGGGGTAATAAAGATCATTGGACAGAATTGGGAATGAGAAGAGATGGCTGGCAATGCACTACTTGCTTGAAACCCTGAAAGGAAGAGTGAGATAGAACAGCCTCTGCAAGATCGTTCCATAGATGGGAGTAGTGAGAAATATCATGAGTTGTGGTGTGCATTCAGCCTGGATTTAGTAAGTTAAATCAGGAGGGGTTACTGAATGAAACCATGCATTATTATGTAGATAAGGAGGCCTGGAGGACCGAGGGAGAAGAGGCTGTAAAAAATATAGATAAAAACAGATAACTGATGACATGCTTGTGATGTGAATAAATGTGCTCACTCTCCCAAAATCCAGGCTGGTTGCCCACTTGTATCCATTTGCTCCTTCTTCTCCTGTCTGGAATCATTTCCCTGTATCTGTTGTCTTGTCTTCACTGCTCTCTAAAATGTAAAACCCAGACTTACTACCTCATGCGCTCACCCTGCACATCCACTATTTATTTTACAGACACAGAATGTTTCCCATTCTGTCTTCTCCAGGCCACTGTTACTCATTAAGCTACTCGTTATGAGCAAACAGCAGCAGGATAATGCATTTACCCTCTGTCATGAGCACCAGGACTTTCTAGCACTTCCATGATGTCTGATGAACCAGAACTCAGTGGTAACTGGTTGCAAGGACTTGCCGAAGAGTTTTGCCTCCTTAACGACCTTGTTATGCCTCCTTGAAACACCACCCACCAGAATGCTGTGGTATCAACTAGTGTGTTTTGACAAAAGTCCATACTTTGTCTTTCTACTGTGCCAAACAGTAATAATGAAGGAATTATGTCATTTTCGATGTCAGAAGCAGAATTATAAAGGAGTGTTCAATGGGATAAAATGACAGTAATGATAACACCTGTGACTCGGTTTGTGAGACAATGCTTTTGTCAAGTGTGTTTTTGAGTGTCATAAATACGAGTATATCGACATAATACACACACTCACACATAGAATTTCTGTTTCACTTACCTTACTTCTTGCCAGATCAAATTAATTTTCTTGTTTTTGCATTTACATTTTGAGAGAAAGCAGCACCCTCACATCTGGGTGCTGGCATGACTATAAAGCAGTAAATTCTATATTTTATGGCGTACCTTCTGTTTAGGAAATGGCAGATATTTTTTATTCCATTTTTTTTTTTCGAAATGAGATGTCTGTGAAAGCAAGCAGCCACACATTTGTAATTTGAGAGAATAACCCCTTGGAATTGTACAAAGCATTTCCTGAAATGGGAAAAGCCACATCTTTGGATGCAGTAATCCAATTTCATCCCATCAAAAAAAACTTTTGTCGTTCATGATGTTTGTTTTTTGAACCGTGAAATTGGGAGTTTTTTTTCTTTTCTTTCTTTCTCACTTTTCTTTCCCGCGAATTGTCTGTATAATTGGGTCCAGCATACAGAATCATCATTACAGCTGTTGTGGTTCTACAATCAAGTAAACCATGTCAGCTAGCAGAATAAAAGTGAAGGAAACAAGGAAACCAATTGTGAATGCAGTCGTTTTTATAGGAAAAAGTTCTCAAAGCATTTTTCAAAAAGTATGAATAAACTCTAATGTATCATCCATTCCAGTATTTGCAGGAGTTTTTGAATTTGCATAACTTTTTGGTTTTGTAAACAATCCTAATGCATTTGCCTTTCAGTATATACACCTCTCGCCAATTGGCCAATTAAGTACTAGCATTACCATATGAACATTTAAATAGGATGTTAAAATGGTTCTTAGAATGAGATACACATTACTTATGTTTTGAAAGTAATAATTAAGTGCACAGTATTCTGGGAAATGACGTCACTTCCCCCAATCTCAGCGGTTGTGTTTTTGTGAAAGTCAAGTCTGGTGTTGTCTCATGTATCTGTCTACATATAGGCATAATTTGTTACGCAGCTCTTCCATGAGCCTGAGAGAAGGTTAAAAAAAAAATACAATGCCATTCATTACCCTGCAATGTCAAATACAATGCGAGCAGATGGAACAGCTGACTTAATGTCCCCTGCAAAGGATGGTGGATTACTCATTGATGCAAATTCCTGGCTGTGAAGCATTCCATTGAAAATTTATATTTGGTCCAGAAGACAAACACAGACACAATAGCTCAAGGTGAGTATGCTACCTCTTAGATATGCAGTCAACCTGAGACACAACAGATTGCCTATTTATATGTCTGTCGGTGCTCTGCCTGAAGACAGGTTCAGTGCTGCCAAAGCAGATTCATGGCAAGTATTACACTGAGTAGTTTGCTGATGCCTTCCAAGGGATCTGCAGGACAGGAATTTGGCTAGCGTACCGACAATAACTCGCCTACTCTTTCTGAAAGATGCCGTTAGATCTTTAACGTCTACCAGCTAATGCAAGCAGATGGGTCTCTCACTTAACTTTGCATCAGGACAGCACATTTTGATTCAAAAACACTCTGCTTGAAAAGCACCAATCCCACCATTTATAGGTGGGTCAGCAATCAAACTGAGACAAGACAGCTCAAACGTAAGGGTCTTTCAGAGCACTGCCTTGAGGGACACTAGCCTCCTTTGGGTAGTATAGGAAACATAATCTTGGGCAAATTGCTGTTTCCAGTCATAGGGGAAACATGCCAACCAGTGAAGCAGAGGATCTCGGATGTTGTTTGCAGATAGTTAATTTAACTGGGCTGAATGACAAACACGATCAAACGTACAAGAAATGTCAAGTGAGAGTGTGAGACTGCCATTACTTCCTGCTTGTTGATGATTATTGTTGATTTAACAGGAGTAACATTCCTGAGTAGAGTAGCAAGGGTCAAAGCTAAACACATGATCTGAGATTGCAACTACTTTAATGGCCCAAAATATTCCCATCTTCTTATATGATCCGTCGGGGAAAGTTTTTGTCCCAAGCCAGCTAGCTCAGTCCTAACATTAGACTGGAGCTTATTTTGTGTGGAATTTGGCCATGATTTAGGCAATAGCTCACCTACTCTTTCCAAAAGACACTGTGGGATTATTATCATCCACTAACTAATGCTAGCAGACAGACATCCAGATTAATGTCCATCCAAGGGACAGCCGTCTTTGAGATGAAACACCCTGCCAGCGAAGCACTGATCTACCAGTTGATAGTCAGGCTGAGAATCAAACGCAGATAGCAGCCTAGACTTCAAACATAAGTATGCATACTCTGCACCATCCTATCGGCCAATCTGATGAATTTTGATTATTGAGTTGGAAAATATATCGCACTGGGGGTCACCTGATTGTACAGATTCCACCAACTTGCGAATGTCAAGAACAAGGCCAGCTGACATATAATTACAACAGTCGATTTTGTCATCTTTCATGTGTATTCACGTGACATTATCCACCTTCTACAATGAGGGGAGCCAACATTCTGTGAAAGATTTGCAGTTCAGCAATAAGAGAAGAACAACCAGTTCAGGGTCACAAGATTTGATGAAAAGAGCTCAAATACCATCAAGAGCAGTTGCAGATGTGGTGTCAAAATGACCCTGAAACATTTCAACCTTTGCATGAGGGAAGTTCACTTCCTCCAAGAAAAATTACAAATGAGGGAGAAAAGATGGGACAGAGGGATGAGAAATGGGGACCCAAGTTTTTCAACATAAACATAATTCAGGCATTCCACCTTGGTGCGATCTATAGGCATTGATATTCGTTCAACATTGGTTTAAAGATTGGAAGAAGAACACTTTTCTAAGACAGTTTTCACCAGTTGCCACCAAGATAACTCTTCTCAAGAGGGATCGGCACAGATTTTGGGCCTTTCAGAGTGACTAAGTTCCTTGTGGTGGGATTGGCTTCACAAGCAAAGATAACATGCTTTTTAGCAATGACTTCACAACATGCTTCAGTGTATCAGATACGAGTTTTTTTTACATTTTGAGGTTTGGCAAATATGTTTTGAGTCTCGCAGACAGACAATAATTACTCGAAAAAAAATTGGTAAAAATTGTTTTAACAATGGTTTTAAATGTTTGTGCTAAAAATGTAACTCTACTTTATTCAAGTCGATCTATATGCAGTGTTCAGTGACAGTGCAAATAATGTAGAGCGCTGGCTTAAGTACTCCAACGAAACGGTTGATAAGAAATGGCTCCCTTGGCACGGAATTGGCAATCACCGAACTGCCGTATTCAAGGTCCACCTCCAGAGATGCACGAAATGTCAAATATGTTCGAATTGGACAAATTAACACTTTTCTAGGAGTCGAAATCCTTGTAAGTGCGATTCTAGAGCTTAAATTTTATAATTCTCTTTAATTTAAAGGTCCCCTGACACGTAAAACTTTCTGGTTATTTATATATTAACTTGACCTTCCTAGTGAAGAAATCACCCATGTTTTTTTTTTTAATCAAAAATGGGATAATTAGAGCAATATTTTGATCATTTCTGGTGCTTTTCACAAATTGCTATGCCCCGCCCCTAAAAAAAAAAGTTGACTTCAGTGAATCGCAGCGTTGACGTCACATACAGAAACTCGCACAGAGTGGATTGACTCGAGATCTCTAGAGTCTAGACCAGTGTTTCTCAACCTTTTTACCCTTGTGGAACCCTTGAAATAGTTTTCATGTCTCAGGAACCCCTGCATAAAAATTATTATTATCTCGCTCTTATATTTTTATCGTAGTTCACGTAAATATAATATTTTTTTTCGGATACCTGGTTTAAGAAAAAAATGACCCCCTTTTTGTCAAATTTATTGGCAATGAAAAAAAACCATACTGCTCGTTTATGAGACCTCACATCGAGGTTTTAATTCACAAAAAAAATTTTTTTTTTGTTTGAAAACGTCATTTTTGAAAGTGTTTGTCAACCCCGAGTCTGTTTGACAATTAAAAAACACACCTCGTGTAACTTGATCAACAAAACCTAAACAAATAAAGCTGAAGCAATAAAGGTAAACAGAAGAACTAACCGAGAGACTGAGACTGAGACTGAGACTGAGACTGAGACTGAGACTGACTTCATGCAAGGAAGCACAGAGAAGATAGATGGACACCGTGCATGCATCCCGTACTTGAGTCAGTCACTCAATGATACACGAATCCGCCACGTACAGGACGTCCACTAACCAGTGAGAGCGGTTTCACACTGGCGCCATATAGATATCATTAAATACATTCCCTATGGTTGTTATAATTGTAAATAATATAAGAGGTTAAATAATGACCGTTTTTACAGCCATTTTTCCCTGCTGTGCAGGGTTGGGCTTTTTCTTGAGGCAATGTTTTATGGCCGGATGCCCTTCCTGACGCCAACCCTGGTCGCCTCTTACGACACACAGGGATATGGTATACCTATTCTAACCGGGGCATACACCGGGACCAGTACACTGGTACTCACTTCGCCAACCTCAGATGGATGACAGGCTGAGTCAACCCCCTGGTGTTAATTCAGCAGCCAACGGGGCTTGAACTCAGGACCCTGGGATCCCAAGCCACCACCCTAACCACTAAGCCAACACCAGGCTAAATAATATAAGAGGTTGAAGCCTCTATTATAATAACCAAGGACTTTCCAACAATATGCCGTACGTGTTTAGTAAAAAATTACGAATATTAAATCAAACAAAAACTACTCAAAAATACATTAGCTTATTTATTACTGTTTCTCGCGGAACCCTTAGCGACCTCTTGCGGAACCCTAGGGTTCCGGGGAACCCCGGTTGAGAAACACTGGACGAGACTAGTCCGATAAATCCGTCCGACTAGGCTAATAAATCTGTCGTCCGTCCGACTCAGCCGATAAATCTGACGTGCTGTTGCTTTCTTTTATTATTCTCTTTTCTTCATCTCTGTCTCTCTGTCTCTGTGTGTGTGTGTGTGTGTGTGTGTGTGTGTGTGTGTGTGTGTGTGTGTGTGTGTGTGTGTGTGTGTGTGTGTGTGTGTGTGTGTGTGTGTCTCTGTCTTGAGTGCAGCCTGTGGCTGCTGGTTGCATCATTGGTTGAGACGCAGCTATGCCGCTGATGCAGTGTCCCCCTTACCAGTACACTGGTGCTCATTTTGCCGACCTCGGAAGGATGACAGGCTGAGTCAACCTCCTGGTGTATTTTAATTTAGCGGCCAACGAGGCTTAAACTCAGGACCCTAGGATCCCAAGCCGCCACCCTCACCACGAAGCCAACACCAGGCTTATTCTTTTCTTCTGGTGCTACATGACGACAGTAGGAATAAAATAAATAAAAATGCAACAGAACGTCAGATTTATCGGACTGCTCTAGACCAGGGGTTGGGAACGTGTGGCTCGCGAGCCAGGTGTGGCTCTTTTGATGATTGCATCTGGCTCGCAGATAAAATTGGAGTTTGAAACTTTGAAAGCCCAATATTTCTCGCAGAAGCTTTACCTATAGTTTGAATGGTGTCGTGCTTCATTCACGTGCAGGGCTGAACTTGGCAGAAGGAGAGAAGAAAAAACGCCTCCGAATTGGCTGAAGCGGTTTTTGTTTTGTCCAGTCATGCGGCCGAGGCAACGAGTGATTTCGGTTCCTCCAATGACGTGCCGCCGCCGAGACGCGTAGCGGAATTCATCTCGACCAATCACGCGCCACCGCTGAGGCGACAGCATCCCAGAGTCGGCCGGCCGTGCCGCACCTCTCGAGTATATAAGCCCGTGCGCAGGCCAGCCAGACTCACTATTTGCCAAGCCTCAGTTGGGTCAACATCTCCCTCTCTCATTTGCTCAAAGCTAACCCTTCGACGAAGAAGATGGCGAAAAGAAAAAAAGATGAGTATCGCACATTTCAGGACGAATGGGCTGAAGAATTCGCCTTTGTGGAGAGAGCAGGTTCTGTGGTGTGTCTAATTTGCAATGACAAAATTGCATCG